>NC_041358.1:14200382-14317882 GCF_900634415.1 Cottoperca gobio
CGCATTGCAAAGATGTAGCTGTTGCAATTGTACTACTGCTATTGAGGGAATTTGTTTAAATGTTTCCATCAGCACTTTACTAGTTACACCATCTTGTGAGGAAGCTAGAAGAACAAAGCCATTTTTGGTGATCTGCATTTTTCCTTTTGTGCCATAAAGTGATCCAGCCAATTTGCCTCAAAATGCAAAATATAGTGTACAGGGCTGTAATGGCTCCCGCTCCTCTCTATGATTGTATGTTTTATAAAACCATAACCACACTATTGTTTTAACATCAATCTGACAATGACTTCCTTTTCAGTCCCACCTTCCATTCGTGGTGGAGAGCTGGAAGTAGAAGTGGTGGAAAACAGTCAGGCTCAGCTGGTGTGTGTGGCAGAGGGGGTGCCTCAGCCGAGCCTGTCCTGGGAGAAGGACGATAATCCCCTCAGGGAAGGCGCAGGGGAGTACACAATCCTTCCCTCTGGAGAGCTAGTAATAGACATCAGCTCAGGTAAGAAAAACATCAACACATGATCTTTTTGTTTGTTTATGTCTGTAGATTGCTAGAAAGTGAACATGGCTTGTATTAAATTTACCTTAGTTGCGTTAAGTGGCTTGTCTTGCATCAAAAAGATCTCTCCTCATCTCCCCTCCCTCTGTACTAGCCTGACGATGCAGGCAGTTATACATGTGTTGCCACAAATGCAGTCGGACAGGACAGTCGGCACAACTACCTTGTCTGTTCACACTCTCCCCGTCTTCACTGAGCTGCTCGGAGATGTGGCCCTCAACAAGGGAGAGCGCCTTCTTCTGGACTGTGGAGTCAGTGGCACCCCCCTGCCCAAAATCACATGGGTCTTCAACAACAACATCATCCCAGGTATTTAGCAAGGTCCCCATCGATTAGGAAAATGTTTTACATCTGAACTGAAGAATCAAATATAACCCAAGATCCATCAGAGCAACGCCATTTTTATGTAGCTGTATGAGATATAATGTACTTGAGTGTTTTTCTGTCATTGTCTTTTACTGCCTTTTATTAATGCTTTAGTTCATTACGACAACATGAACGGCCACAGTGAGCTGGTGATAGAGCGAGTAAGCAAAGATGACTCTGGCACCTACACCTGCGTGGCTGAAAACGACGTAGGGACCATCAAGTCTCTGGGCTTTGTCTATGTCAAAGGTAAAACCACAACCACTGCCTTGAAACTATTTCACTCAACTTAATTTCACTAATGCAGCTGGTAACACTACTTTAAGTCCCTTTATTGTGCATTTATAATCAGTATACTGTATAAACATTTTATAAATGTTTTATAACACATTTTACTGTAGTTGTAAGCAACAATAATAATAATAATAATAATGTATATTAATGTATTATTTAACAACTATAACTCCTCCATAGGTTGATACTGGTGAATACACAGATAATTAATGACAATATAGTAAAATACAGCTGTAATAATATAAAATATGTCTTTATAAGAGACAAATATTGTACATTACCACTTAGAAATGTCCTTATAGCAGTGTACAACTACATTATAGTGTGTTATAGGCCATGTCTTAAATGTTTGTATGCTGCTCATAAATGCTAAGTAATGTTAAGTGTTACCATGTAACTCAGAACGCAGTCTTATCAGGTGATGTGTCCATAATTTCAAATGATCTCCAGAGCCTCCTATCATTGATGGGGACCTTCATTCCAACCGTATTGAACCTCTGGGCGGTAATGCAATCCTTAACTGTGAGGTCCGGGGAGATCCTCTGCCCACCATCCGCTGGAGCAAAAGTGGAATAAACATCCAGATCAGCAATCGCATTCGTCAGCTGGACAACGGCTCTCTTGCCATATATGGAACAGTGGTAGGAAAACACAAGAGACTGAGAACTCTTATGATTAATAGTCTGTACGTAATGTTGATTAAAAGTTCTGAGTGCTCTACTCAGGTATCACATAAATACTTTTTATCTTTATATCTTTTTAAGTAGGAAGTATTTTATATTTAACATATACATAGACTTTGATAATTACTTGTTAACGTCTTATGATAATTAACTTTGTTTTAAATTGGTATACAGGGTGAAGATGCAGGCAACTACATGTGTGTGGCAACAAATGATGCTGGGGTTGTAGAAAGGAGTGTCACACTTACTTTGCAGAGTAAGTGCCTGTCTTAACTGTGTCCGTCCTATTTAGCATAAAAACTTACATTCAATAAATAACATTTGAAAGTTGTTATAACCTAAAAAATTGCTCCAGTGATTTGATATTGCACCTTAAACAGTGACATCATCAGGGGTTCATTTTGATGTGGATTGTGTGAAATCAGTGGAATTCCCCTTTTAAAGGTTTGATCACTTGGATCTGCCCTCCTTCTAGGTGCACCAAGCATAATAGTGGAGCCAGTGGAGACAGTGGTGGATGCTGGCACCACAGTTGTGCTCAACTGTCAGGCGGAGGGTGAGCCTACCCCCATGATAGAGTGGTCCCGCCAGGGGCGCCCCCTGCTGGGCAACGACCGCTTCTCCCCCCTGTCCAACAGTTCCCTCAGGATCAGCAGTGCCCAGAAGGAAGACACATCTGAATATGAATGTGTGGCCAGAAACCTGCTGGGATCAGTGCTAGTCAGGGTCACTCTCACTGTGCGAGGTGAGATGATGACATTGTGGCGATTTTTTTCATTGCACCCTATTTTTGAGTCAACTTCCATTTAAAAAATAATCAAAAACAACATTATTGGCCAGGTATGAGAACACAAATGAAAAAAATAAAAAGGACAGCATAGCTGAATGAGAGTAAATATAAACATTTAGTTATAATGTCCAAACAAGGTCCATACATGCATACATGGGTGAAAGAAGATAAATATATAAAAAAGTATATGTAGAAACAATACAACGATGAACAACAACATATAATGTCTATGAGTCAGATTATTCTATTCTATAAATTGTAAACAATAAAAGAATAAAGTTCAGTACAGTTCATCCTCTTCTTAATCCTCCTCAGTGAAAGTGAAGTAAAAGCAAAAAAATAAATCGACCAAATAGCTAAAGACATGTTGTGTTAACGTGCATTTTCCAGTTCATGGGGGCTACTCAGAGTGGGCAGAGTGGGGTCCTTGCAGTGTGTCCTGTGGTGTCGGGTCCCAGAAGAGGCTGAGACAGTGCAACAATCCTCTGCCTGCTAATGGAGGGCGCCACTGCGCAGAATCAGACTCAGAGACACGTAGTTGTCAGGGAAAGCCCTGTCCAGGTGAGAGTGCTTTAAATACACCAGAGGACTCATCCTCAGTACTTGTAAAGGAGGCTGTGTGCAAATGGCACATGTGGTAACAAAGGCTGTACCTTTTTGTCCCTCCACAGTGGATGGTAACTGGTCAGAGTGGTCTCTCTGGGAGGAGTGCTCTCGTACCTGTGGGCAGGGCAACAGAACCAGGGTCCGGACCTGCAGTAAGCCTCCAGCTCAGCATAGAGGAAGGCCTTGTGAGGGGAAGGCAGTGGAGGTCATCATGTGCAGTGTCAGACCTTGTCCAGGTGTGTGACCAAATACCTTTTCTGTCAATGTGGCTGTAAGATGTATGAATAGGTGGTATGAAGAGGTACAACTAGCCGGAATGCTTGTTTAATCTTAAGTGGATGTCTCATACACTTGTCATCTAAAAATGTCACATGATTTAAAAAAGAAATTCAATGCTTATCTCAATTGATTTTTGGGTCCAATCAGTTACTCAGTTACAATTACTCAAGTACAAGTTGAAATACCACAGTGTAAAAATAGTCCTTGTTTATGTAAAAGTACATGAATATAATTCACAAAAGTGAAACTACTTTTAAGGCACAAAAATTGGTCCTGTGAGTGTTATATTATTATATATTATATAACTGGATTATTATTACTGATTCTTGTCTATGTAGCTTTTAATGTTGGAGCTAAATATAACAAATCGTGCAGTTTAAGTGAAATCAACACATTTTATTTTCTAAGATGTATGATAATATATATATTTTTTGTCAAATTATTATCATTGAAGTAACCTGTAACTATAGCTGTCAAATAAATGTAATTGTAAAAGTACAATATTCCTGTCAGAGATGTATTGGAGTAGAAGTATATAATGGCATCCAATGGAAATACTTAAGTACAAGTACCTCAAAATGACACTTAAGTACTTCCAACGTCTTTGAGTACCTTTTAAAAGCGCTCTATAAATAAAATGTATTATTATTACTTGAGGAAATGTACTTACTTTCTACCACTGGGCCTTAACATCACAATATAGACCAGTATGTATATAATGACTGTCTGTTTACACTCTTACAACTTTACTAACTTACTTACACTCCTGCAGTGGCGGGTAACTGGGGCTCTTGGCTACCATGGAGCCCATGCAGTGAGACCTGCGGTAAGGGTATGCAGTCCAGAATCCGCCTGTGCAACAATCCTCCTCCAACATTTGATGGGCCGCGGTGTGAGGGCACAGACACCCAAACACAATTTTGCAAGGAGAAAACTTGTCCTGGTGAGTGCTCAAGGAATTAACTTTATGATAACATCATATTAAAAGAGATTTTAGACAATATGCTTATGTCTGTTCCCCAGTGGTTGATGTGAAAGTGACTGATGCTTCTGCTTCTTCTTTACTTGCCCTCCAGTGGATGGGAAGTGGTCGTCCTGGGTGAGCTGGGGAGCCTGCAGTGTTTCATGTGGAGGCGGGACCAGACAGAGGACACGCCTATGTGCCAGCCCCGCCCCTCAGCATGGTGGCAGGCAGTGTGAGGGCAACGATGTGCACATTGACTTCTGTAACAGCGACCCCTGCCCGAGTGAGCCATATTCACTTTTTTATCTGTAAAAATGTCTTGTTTCTTCCCAGTAACTTTTGGCTCATCTCTTTTCCTTTTCTGTCTTTGACATTTTGTCTTTTTTCTCTCAGTCAGCGGTAACTGGGGTCCATGGAGTAGCTGGGGCAGCTGCAGCAAGACATGTAACGGAGGTCAGATGAGGCGCTACAGGACATGTGACAACCCCAGACCAGCCAATGGTGGGAGAGCATGTGCTGGTGCAGATTCACAGATTCAGAGATGCAGCACAGCCAACTGTCCCGGTGAGTCAGCATGTTTAAGACCATGTTAGGGGTCAAAAAGGCTGAAGGTAGAGAGGCTCCTTTGTGTGCACAAAATGCTCTTGAAAAAAACAATGCCCTAAATAAAAAGAACTAACCTGTTTCTGCATTTCACATTGAATTCACCAAATGTTTAGGGTGAGTAACATAGAACAAGACAGAAAAAGAAGAAATGATGGCAGTATCTTCTTTTCTGTGTGTTCCAGGATACGGGACACATATGTGGAATGTACCTTTATTTATTTACTCAATTAAAAACAAAACCTCATGGATACAAAGTGTATCAAATCGTTTTAAATGTATCCCAAAAAGATGATTTGTATGTTAATGTGTAAACTTATTGTTTTTGGGGGTATATCATTGCAGTTGATGGTAACTGGGGCTCATGGCAGCCGTGGGGAGAATGCTCTGCTTCCTGTGGGGGCGGAGAGAAGACACGTGACCGTCTCTGTAACAGTCCGTCTTCTAGCAACGGTGGTCGGCCGTGTCCAGGAGACTCCTCTCAGCTGTCCAGGTGTAACAGTCTGGCCTGTCCAGGTAAGCTATTTTTGTAAGTATATATTGGATATGTGTGCAGATTAGTGCAGCACACAAAGATTAAATACTTTCTCTTTTTGTCAGGTGGACCCCAGAAGGCACGAGGGAGCATTATAGGGAACATAAACGATATTGAGTTTGGCATCGCCATCCTCAACGCCACCATCACAGACAACAAGTCTGGCGGCAGAATCATCAAGGCCACTATTACTAATGTACCAAGGACATTAGGTCGGTTTTCCAACATTTTTATATGTTTGAATCTTCTACTTTTTTTCCAATAATACCTGCCTCTATACAACTAGTGCACCAAAATTGCTCACTTGAACTTTCTCAATAAATCTCATAATAAATAAAAATATGTTCTTCTCTGCCTTTTTAATTTCAAGGTCCTGCAATGAGAAAGCTCATCTCAATCCTGAACCCTATCTACTGGACCACTGCACAGGAAGTAGGACAAGCGGTCAACGGCTACACCCTAACAGGAAGCATCTTCAGGCGAGAGACACAGGTGGAGTTTGCCACAGGTAAGAACGAAAAGGGTTTTGGTGTGTTTGTATTATTTCTACAATTGACTATTTATGGTTTTGGATGTGAATAATGTTCGTAGAGTGAAACCTGTACTGAACACGTCTGTGGTGTAATCTTGGTAGGTGAGATCCTGAGGATGACCCACATTGCCAGAGGCATGGACTCAGATGGAACGTTGTTACTGGACATCGTAGTGAACGGACACATCCTCCAGCTGCCCTCACATGCTGACATCAGCATCAAGGTAAATAAATAAGCTATGCAGATTATAAGACTTTGTGTTTTATTGGTAGGTATTTGTATTACTTAGTTACAACAAACTGTATTTTCAACTCAATTTTTTCTACAAATGTCCATTACATCACTGCAGACCCTTTTTATAAACGATGTCATATTGTGTGGTTCTTAGCTGTAAAATATCAAACTACTTTAAAGCAGCCTCACATGTACACTTCGTTCGACTCAGGACTACACCGAGGATTACATCCAGACAGGCCCGGGCCAGCTGTACGCTCAGTCCACCCGCATGTTCAGCATCGACAGGGAGAGTGTGCCGTACTCCTGGAACCACACCATCTCTTACAACTTGTCCAAAGGCAAGATGCCTTACCTCGTAGAGACACTGCACGCCACAGCCATCAGCGCTCACTACCACCCTCTGGAGGAGATGTTGGAGTATAGCATCCAAGCTAGTATCGCCAAGGGTGAGAATGCTGGTCTGTAAAAGGACTGAATGTAGAAGAAAAATGTATAACTTTATATTACGCTCTGTATTTCCCCCATGTCTGCTTAGTCCAGTCAACCCTTTACATCTGATCTTTCTTTTTTCCCCTGCATGTTTTTGTCTCTACTGTCATCTAAATGTAATGATGAAATGTTTACATGACTCCAGGAGATCGCAGTAACCAGTGTCCTCAGGGATTCACTTTGGTGTCAGATGGGCCCTACTGTGCAGGTAATGTTTATCACAACACAGTATGCTGTTCCTAACTCCTAGTGATAATCAGTTAATATCTACTTAATAACAGTGATATGTTAACTTTAAAGTCTATTAAAAAGTTGCTTTAATATTATACTAGAACTAAAAGCACATTGTAAATAATTTAACGTCCTATCCAAACAACGAGCAGAACTTTCTCATTGCATGCTTAAATCTGTTCTCAGTGTTGTGATAAGAGCTGCAAAGATTAATCGATTAGTTGTCAATTATTAAATTAATCGTTAACTATTTTGATAATTAATTCATCAGTTTGTTCATCATTTTCTGATATTTTAAAGGTCAAGCAACTAATTGATTAATCGAGCAAAAAACAGATTAATCAACTATGAAAATATCCGCTAGTTGCAGCCCTAGTTGCGATATTGTTGTTTATGTATAATTGATGTGCTGCAGATGAGAACGAGTGTGAGGTCAGGAACCCCTGTTCTCATGACTGCCACAACGCCATGGGCACCTACTACTGCTCTTGTCCACGAGGCCTCACCATCTCAGCTGACGGCAGGACCTGTCAGGGTATACAACTCACTTCTGAATCAGTGCTCTCATCATTATTATTATTATACACAGGTCATTGTTTAAATAATCCCCTTTATTCTCGTAGACATTGACGAGTGTTCACTGGGTGGGAACGTGTGCCATGATGGACAGGACTGTGAGAACACTATCGGCTCTTACCGATGCGTCATGCGCTGTGGGCGCGGCTTTAGGAGAACAGCTGATGGTCTCAGCTGCACGGGTACATCAAGCTTAATAAATCAACTGAGCTTTTGTTGTGAGTGTTGCAAATATACAACGTTTGACAAGAATCTTCTTTGTTGCTCAGATGTGAACGAGTGCCAGGAGTCCAATCCGTGCAATCAACACTGTTTGAACACGATCGGTAGCTACAGATGCGCCTGCAAGCCGGGCTTTTCAACTCAGGAACCGACGCTGTATAGGTGAGACATGTACTTGCTTGAAACAATGCTGTCACATAATTGCCTTGAAGAAACTTTAACCCCTTCTTTCCTCTCTCTGATCACCTCAGATATAAATGAGTGCAGACAGAGGGTTTGTCGATCAGATCAGCAGTGTAAAAACACACGCGGTGGTTACACCTGTATTGACCTGTGCCCCAATGGTATGACTAAAGGTGGCAATGGGACATGTGTAGGTGAGAATTCACAAACGTACAGTATTCCTTGTTAAACCAGAGAGCATTCACTGAAGTACATTATTTTAATAAAGTACAAACTGGGAGAGATGTATGTTTAGATGATGATTGACTTCTGTATCCTTTGTGCTGTAGACATCGATGAGTGCAGAGATGGCACTCATCAATGCAGATACAATCAGATCTGTGAGAATAGCAGAGGCAGCTACCACTGCACCTGTCCACGTGGCTACAGGTCCCAGGGAGTGGGGCGGCCCTGTCTCGGTATGTACATCCTTTATGTCTCTCATAAGAATAACAAAACATAAAGCTGATATTTTTTGACATTCAAAGGGCTTCATGTGCACTGATCAGGCAGGTGATACTCCTACTTGCTAGTGTGTAATTCTGCTTTGCTGAGGATATTTGCCAAGGAATACAGCATGTTAAGCAATGAAAGATTGTGAGACATTTTTGCGCTGAGCTTCCCTTACACTTCCCATCAGCTTGCTCGCTTCTGCCAGCACACTTCTGTCTTTGTGTCAGTGACTCACTCCTGTTGAAAATCTAAAATAACTCTGCTGTCATCTTCAACGTAGCTCGGACATTATACTCTGCCAGTGCTTGCTTACATCTCTAAAATGCTGCAATTAAAACCGCTGACTAACTCATAACATTAAATCCCCTGCAAAGATTTGATGCATGGTATCAGGTCCTCTAAAACTCTACGTTGAAGCTACATCTACTTACCTACACTGTCAGACAGGAGTTAGAGAAAGTGTAGAAAAGGACTACAGAGGAAGGGAAACTGAAAATAAATGTCTCCTTCTTTGACACATCAACCATAAAAAGACCAGCACCAAGACTCAGCTCTGTCTGTCACTCTGTTTCCTTTCACTCTCTTCCGATTTTCAAACTGTCTTTCTTTTATGTTTGGATCTGGCTATTTCCTGGAGTTGTGCTTTGTAATGGCACACATTCACTGTTTCCCTCGTGACATCATTAACATTGTACGTGTACATTGTCTGTGTGTCTGTGAAATATTCATCTGGCATGAATTGTATGTCGTACCTGATATCAAATGTGAATTATATTTGATATCAATTCCTCAGATTAAACATTAACTAGATTCAAAATAGAATTTGAAGTTATTCTCTTCAAAGCTTTTTTTTTATATGAGATGAGATTATCTCAGTCTCTCATTCAAATTACACAAATGTATTTATAGTCTCAATACATTTCTGTCTTAGGGACATGAAAATGTATTGTTGGGTGGGTGTACAGTGGGGTAATTGACATATACCCTTTTTTCCCCCCTCATTCTCATCTCCCTCCTCTATTTTCATGGCCCGCACCACCTCATTTGTTCTTTTCATCCCTCTAAATATCACCTTTTCCGTTACTTCTGTATTCTTTTTGCACCCTTTTCTCCTTCTTTTCTATCACTCTGTCCTCTGGTCTTTTCCTGCTGCTGGTCTTTCTTTGTGCTGAGGGCAGACATAAATGAGTGTGAGCGGCTGCCACAGCCCTGTGCCCACCAGTGCATCAACTCGCCTGGCAGCTTCAAGTGCACCTGCCCGCCGGGGCGCCACCTGCTGGGGGATGGCAAATCCTGTGCTGGTCTGGAGCGTCTGCCCAGCTATGAAAGTTACTCATTCGGCTACCGAACATCCCAATCCTCTCCTGAGCGCAACTCTCAACAGCGACTGTACCACAACTTGGCCTCTCAGAGCTACCACTCCTCCGCAGCCACCTCAAGGGGGCGTGACAGGAGCCGGAGCCGCAGAGAGTCTCCTGCACATTCCTCACAGCAGGGCTTCCTCGCTTGTCAGCAGGGGTTTGAGTCCAGGGGTGGCTCCTGCTTAGGTAACAATGGAGGACAGGCAGGGTTGAGATGAGGGAGAGGATGAAAGTTGTTCTGAGAGAAACTCTCTGCTTTGCTGCTTGTGGGTTTGCTGTGAATTTGGGACTGTGAGCTTTAAAATGTGTCTTAATACGTCATTTATGTTCTCTGATTTTCGCTCTCATCACTCTGTGGCTGTTTGTGTGTTTGCGTATGTGTGTGACACCAACAGACATCAATGAGTGTGAGGTGAGGGATGCCTGTCAGCATGAGTGTATGAACACACCAGGGAGCCACAGGTGTCTCTGTCCCGCTGGTTACCGCCTCATGACCAATGGCAAGACGTGTCAAGGTGAGAAACGCCAGTTACTTCCTGTTTCCTTCCATCACCATCATTTCATTGTTTTAAAGCATATACTGTAATGACGATAATCTACTGTTTCTACAGATGTAGACGAGTGCCTGGAGCAGAACATCCAGTGTGGAGCGAACCAGATGTGCTTTAACATGAGAGGAAGCTACCAATGTATTGACACACCCTGTCCACCAAACTACCAGAGGGATCCAGCCACAGGGTAAACCTTCACAAAAAAACACTCAATTAGGATTAACCCATTAATGAGATCAAACGTGACCACAAGATAAAATATCTGTTCAATATATATAATAATAGGGGGATTTAAAAGTATTGGAAGAGTTTTTATTTTGGGATTGTTTGAACTTTAACGGATCAGTTTATCAAAAACTATTTCTCTACGTAGCCATTCAGTATCACATATCATGCAGATAGTTTCGGTTTTATTTGCAAAGGTTTTGAGGCATCTAGTGGTGAATGGAAAAATGTGCTCATTGCTACTGAAATAGTTCTATTGAAAACAGTTCACAGCCAGGTCTATCTAAGTATTATGTGTTGTACATGTGGACTGTGCCAAAGAATATTTAAGTTAGCTTGTTTTATATATAATTTGTAAAAAATAAACCAAGAGATAATGTACAGCGAGCAGGTCATTCACGTCGGGATTCACTTCGCAATAGTAATCTGCTCGCTGTACATTATCCTTCCTATTACACGGCTACGTACTAAAGAAATCAGATATATTAATCTAAATATGTATTTATTATCTCCTACAGAGTCTATGATCAGAAATGCGTCTGTAGAATGTCCTAATTGACCAATCAGAATTGAGTATTCAACATTCAAGTCGTGTAATAGATTAATAAATATTATAAACCCTAGATAGACCCTTTAAATAATACAGTACTCCATCTATCTGTCTTAGACCTTTTGTATTATGGTTCTGCTTTAGTATACTAAACTGAAATCTGCTGTCTATGTCCAGGTTTTGCCTGAAGAACTGCCCACCAAATGACCTGGAGTGTGCACTGAGCCCTTACGCTCTGGAGTACAAGCTGCTGTCTCTTCCCTTTGGCATCGCAGCCAACCAGGACCTCATCAGGCTGGTGGCCTACACACAGGACGGAGTGATGCACCCCAGGACGACCTTCCTCGTGGTGGATGAGGACGTCACGTTACCTTTTGCCCTGCGAGACGAGAACCTGAAGGGAGTGCTGTTCACCACACAGGCGCTACGAGAGCCCCACACGTACCGCATGAAGGTCCGCGCCCTCTCCTACAGCACAGACGGAGGCATCGAGTACCAGACGACCTTCATCGTCTATATCGCCGTCTCTGCCTACCCCTACTGAGAGCACTTTAAATGAAGCCAGACAAAGGCGCGGTGATGCATTGTGTCCTAGATGAGTGAGTGGTTGTGGTTTTTGGAAAAAGCAGCCACATCAGTAAACAAACTGAAAAAAGACTCTCTCAGTGTGAGAGAGGCCAGTGAGTGCATGTGGATACAATACCAGCCACTGGAGGTTAACAGGTGGCTTGGATGAAACTGGCTATTTGTTGGCTCCCGGGAATCCTCACCTCAGTCTGTCAGGACTTTTTCAGTGAAATGTTTGATATTTTGCCCTGTTATTTTCCCCTGCCCCTTCAGATTTATTTATAAAATCAACAAGATTTTGCTCCTCAAAGCCGAAGCAAAGTAGGCTTCAACCCTATTCAAGAGATCTTAGCTAGCCTTTTATTTACATCTACCTATTGTTAACTTATTGGGAAGTGCTTGAACGAGAAAAATGGGCAGTTCCCTCCTTTGTTTAGCCCTTGTGTCATCAATCACCAAAGTGGAAATGTGACTTCAGATACGGTGCACATTTTGGCAATAAAAAAACTGGACTGTCACATTATTCTACATCCTCAGGTAGCGGCCAAACACACACACAAGTGCATCAAAAAGAAACCCTATCTAATCATTACACTGATTACATCATCCATGTGCCATATACTGCTCCATCCAATAGTTGATATCAAGATGTATTTTATTTTTATGACTTGTACATAGGTTTTTTTTCCTCATAATGTATTGCCATACTGTACTTATTGTATCCATTTTGTAATAAAAATGTAATAAATGAATATACACTGAAATTGAGCATTATGTATGTCTGCAGCACTACTGCATAACACAGCCTTGATCTGTTATTGAGCATGTCACATATGGGCCCGAATTGATCAAACTTATAAGAATAACACGCAAGAAAAGAGCCGATTTAGAAGTGAGATCTTATGATCATGTGATTAATCACCTGTATCCCCTGAAATGGCCAATCGCAGACAAAGATTACTCTACATCTGCCATATTGTTCTTTTATTTTCTTTTTAATTCTTGCATTTTACTCAGTGATGTTTTTCCATCAAAATTCTAATTGTAATTTTTCATACATTACACAAAAAGCTGGGAGACGACATACAATCAAAGAAATCTTAAGGAGAATTTAGTACCACAATTCAGAGTATGAAGATGCTTGTAAAGTTATTGCAAACAAGAATAATATTGTTGTTTGCACAACTCATGAAAGAAAGAAAAGTGCTGCAACATCCTGTCAAATGTTTGAATCAAATGCAAATTATAATAATAATAATAATGGGCTAAAACTAACCTGTTTTGATTCATGTATTTTGCTTCAGCTATCGTATTACAATAATATTTTGTACCGTCTACTCTAAACGTGTCTAAGAAGGTGAGTGCTCACCTTTGCCTCCGTATGGCAACATTTAGGAGCTGATGATTCTTAAGTTTGCTTTAAGAAAGGACTTATACTGTACACCTTTTACTTGTTTCACATTATGTTATGTTACAGCCTTCATCCCTCAACTACACAAAAAAACAGGATTTTAGAATTGTTTTAATTTTATTAAAAATAAAAACTTAATGTCACATTGACAAGTATGCAGACCATGACATGTAGCTCAGGTGCTTCCCATGTCTCTTGATCATCTTTGAGATGTTCTTCTACCTTGATTGGAGTCGCACCTGTGGTCAATTCAATTGATTGGGCACACACCTGTCTCTATATGGTCTCACAGCTGACCAGGCATATCAGAACAGAAATGAAGCCATGAGGTTGAAGGAACTGCCGTCAGAGACAGGATTGTGTTGATGCACAGATCTGGTTGATCTCTAGAGATCCTGTATGGCGATGGAAGAAACTTCCAGCAGGACAAACATCACTGCAACACTTACCCCAATCTGTGCTTTATAGCAGAGTGGCACTTAAAGGACTCTCAGACTGGGAGAAACGCATATCTGGGCTGATGAAACCAACATTTGAACTGTTTGGCCCTACTTGTAAGCATCATATCTGGAGGAAACCAGGCACCGCTCATCACCTGTGTAATACCGTCCCATTGGTGAAGCGTGGTGGTGGCAGCATCCTCACTGAACTGAACAGAGTGCAGAGACATCCTCACTGAAAACTAACACTATTTGTCAATGTGATGTTTCAGTTTTGTTATTTTAAATAAATGTGCTAATATTTCTAACCTTGTATTTTGCATCATTGAGTATAGGTTGATGAGGGGGGGGGGGGTTGACTTTAAACTACTGACACTGACTTGTAATCACCATAAAGTGTGTGCATGTAAAACATCAAGTCATGACAAAGTTATAATCTGCATTCATACCTTTTTTATTTTTGTCAAAAAAAAGCATAGACATAAAAAAAAAAAAGTAATATCGAGTAAGGCAGTTTTGTACATCAGTTTGGTATGCTTCATCCTCTTCTCGCCCTCGACTAGAAGAGCATTTCTGACTAGAAACACATGAAGAAGAAATCAGGTTCCTTTTGTTTTACTGCATTACAAAAAGGAATCTAATGTCTGGATGCACCATCGCTGATAACAGTATTCAAACATGAAAATCCATGTCTTAACTCGTGAAAAACACAACTGAGACTCGTGTTTTAAAAGCGACATCCATCCCACTCAGTTTGATTGGAAATTAGCAGGAACAAAAGATTATGCTGGAACTGAATTACCCTGATCACTACTGAATATTTTCAAAACTGCAATTTTTGTTAACCATAACACTTTGCATGTTCATTTATTGTTTTAACTCCACCACTTTGTCTAAAAATAATCTTCTCTAACACACAAGGGCAACAAAATCATCACTGTAAGCTACAATATTTCCATGAAAGCAAAATAGATCATTTGGCAACAGACGTTATCTACCTGATAAGGCAGATCAAGCTTTTACATTTCCATTTTTCCTCATTTAAAAAAAGCATATGTGGTAGTAACTCCCTACTGCCATACCACGTGTGGAGGATTTGCTTGAATGAACAAGCGTAACTTTAAACCCAGATTTAAAACACAAATCACTTAATTTTCCCCTGAAGATACACAACATGTAGAAAAGACCGGTATGAAATGCTTGACAGAATACTCTCAAGTGGGATCATGCAAGCAATACCTTTTTCTTTTAATCGCATGAGACAAAATGTTAATTATATTATCTTCGTCTCTCCTGCAAATCAAGCACTCTGATATCGTCAAACCTTTTAAGATGTGTTTTTAAATTTCAATTAAGTAGGGTTTTAGCCTCGTGGCAAAAATCACTACTATAAAACATTAACAAAAGCAAGAAGTAAATGTTTAATCCTAGATTATTTTTTCTCTTAAATACCAAAATGAAACAATGAGAAATATGAAAGATGTTTTCTGAAAGTACAGAAACAAAATGCAGCTCCTATAAAAAGAACCAGCAGAGCCACATAACGCCCTGCACAGAAGCAGAGGGTGCATGAGAGGGTCAGACATACAAGGGATGTGAGGAACAGTAAAATGGGATTAATGAGAGTGGCGGTGGAGATGCATCGTGGGTAATAATCCTTAACTGGGGCAGCCGGCAGTGTGAAAGGCTGGATGACACCAACCCCCCACCCTTCCCTCCCGCTCTACGGGGTAAATGGCGACCCCCATGAGCAAATCCACCACCCTCCATCTGTGACTGTGCTTTTCAAGAGCCTCCCACTGCTAAAGTGTTATAGGGAGAGGCAATGAGAGGATTTACTAACAGAGACTCAGGCTTTTATTCCATCAGGAACACAAGAAAACAAATACTGAGAGTTTTCCTGAGAGAAGCAAAGCTGAAACCCTCTGTGTGGACTCAAGAGTCACGCCTGTGAGTGAGCACAACTGTGTCTGTGTGTAGGCACGGTGCTGCGTACAGCAGCGGCTCCCAACCGCTTTGACTTGTGACTGATCAGAGAGGTGAAATGATCCAGTGACCCACAAGAAAGAAAAGATAGAAAGAAAGCATTTTTTTTATAAATCTATATCATTTTGTGTAGCAGGATTATGTGTTTTCTGCTTTCTGTGTTTTTATTTATTTATTTATTTATCTCTCCTCGGTTGGGAGACACTGCCGTGTAAAAAGAGCGCATACTGTATAGTAACGGCATGAAGAGAAAGGGGGGTACAGTAGGTAAATCAAACAAGCAGCACAGACACGTGGGATGTGAGGTTCTCTGTAGCACCCTGTGAGGAACATGATTTAGTCGGCTGTGATCATGAATGGAAAGAAAAATTCAAAACATTTTTTTTTTTAACTCAATGTGACCCAGATTTGATTTGATCACATTGGGTTAAAAATCTGTTTTCCTTTTCAGTCCCTTTGCCATCTGTTAGATTACATCAACAGTATCCTGTATGTGTCAGTGATGTGGAGTGAACTGATCCTCCGCTCCTCTTTTAGACCGTCTTCCTCGCTGTTAGTACCCTGACGATGCTGCCCACTCCTCCAGCCGCCAGAGCCTGGAGACACAGAAGGAAGAATATGCTCAGGCTATTTTCTTTAGTACTGAAACTGAGTCTGTTAAACTCTGGCAGCTCATCCTGTGTACAGAGTTGTGGCCACATTTAGTCCATCTAGACTCAAACTACAGATCCCACACATGATGCGGTTTAAGAAGCATTCATACGTTATTTCAGTTATAGCTGCTGATGACCATAAATCGGTCAGCGTTTCTAACCCGTCATCACTTTGACAGGTTAGAGTAAAGGTGTTTCTAAAAGCTAAGAGAAAACAACATCACAGACTTTTTGTTTGAACGTTCCTGAAGGTGCTTTAATTTAAATCTCACTCATCAGCGTCATCTCAATCGTGAACATCGGCCTTTAGTGAAGCCAGTTTTATCTATAAAATCACGGTATAATTATGTCAGACAATGAAGTGCAATTATTGACCTTTTCATGCCACTGCAGAAGGACCGCGCTGCTGTTTTCTGACGGCCTCTCGAAGCCTTTGTAGATGTATTTCATCAGCAGGTCGACGCCGTTCTTGTCGAGCGACTGCACCCCTTTCTCAATGTCGCTGCTCTTAAAGGCGCTGAGCACCTTCAGCACCAAACCCTCTGCACGTTCCTGAAAAGAAAAAGGAGATGCGTGTGAAGATGAGTTATTTACAGACCGCTGAATCACTGCCCACATCTCTCTACCGTATATGTCCAAGGAGCCTCTTCTCACAAATGGCATCATTTCATCATTCAGGAGAGTAAAAGTGATTCTTTAGAAAAACAACAATGTGGCAAATACTCAAATAATTATTGACCAGGAAAAACCAAACCCACCTTGACGTTCTGGTTCTTTGTGTTGATTGGCGGGTTCTTCAGGACTGCTTGTAAAGCCTCCATGAGATTTCCTGTGCTGGGAGGGTTAAGGATTCTGACCTCCTGATCACAATATTGGCTATAAAGCCCAAAAATGACACATAAGCCGAGTGTTGAGCCTTCGCTATTCTGCGTGTTAATGACTTTCAGCTTCTGACCTGCCGGCCCCCTCAGGGCATCAGTTGGTGGTTTTCTAACTGTACTTAGAATAAGATCCTGAAGAAAAGAATAGGGAGCGCTGCACTGTTGGTGATGTTGACCATACGGTTGTTGTCTATTGTTTTTCATTGTTATCGTCCTTGATTGATTCATTACTTTTTCGCCATTATATGGGTGAGTGTTAAAATATATTAATTGTATCATATTTTATGTGTGAAATAGTTAGTTACAGATCACGTTTGCATTCATTTGGAAATGTCCACTGTCATGACGTTCTCTTTAAGTGGGCAGCATCAACATGCCGTGTGATGAGTTTTAATTTGAACACGATCATCATTGCCCTTTATACCCTGATGAAGACTTGTTGGTTATCCATGTATCAATAAACTGTCTCCACTCTCAATACTTGTTGGTTCTGTGTGATGCATGTCTGCAGGGTGGTTGTGTGTTCCTCGCTGTCCAAACTTCCCTCTTTGCACTGTTTCTTTGTTCAGCTCGTAGCTCAAAGAGTAAAATTCATATTATTCACAACCAGTAAACACCAGTATGAGCACTGTGCCCTACGGGATTGTACATAAAGGTATGTCAGTTTGTTAATCATGTTGATATTTTAAGTATGTTATTGTCAGACTTGAAGAAAATGCGAACCAATCCTTTAATTCTCCTCACTGTAACATGAGGTAACTGTCTTCTTCAATGAGGAAGTGCTGCACTTTCATGCCTTATAAGGCCTATTAGACGGAAACTGCTGGCTACACTTTTAAGAAACACTTCAAAGCCTCTTGTAAATGTAACTGCTGTATCAAAGAGGAAACAGCTTTTTAACTCATGAGCCAAACTTCTTGCTCCTGCAGCACTCGTCTTCCTAAACTAACCCGCAGAAACACAATAAAGTTGCACGAACATTTAAAAGACACATATCGGCTTTATAAGAATAAATAGTGACCTTGTAGTTATAAAAATTACTACTAGCTTAGCAGTTAATATAAAGCTTGTTCTGTCTTGGAGCAGAAATCCCTGGAATGTGACAACCAGGCAAGTCTGGACAGTGACTGGCCTACTTGCAAAACGCCCATTGATACCCTGGATGTATAGATTCATACAGGCTACTTACTAATGACGAAACACGCAGATCACTCGTAGCGCTAAATACACACAGACTTGTCGACTGTGGTTGTTTTCCTCAGCAGATTGTGCATGCTAACAGGTTAGCTAATCATGTAAAGGATATTGTCTGATGAGGGAGTCCACCTCTGCCTCGTCGGGTCCCAGCTGGTTTTCTCCTCCGTCCTCCTCGTCCACAAATTTGTTCTCGTCGTACTCGTCCACGTCCACTCGCCTGAAGCGGGCAGCGGACAAGGTGTTCTTCGACATGTCGGCGGCGGTTTTTGGGGGTCTAATTCTAGCCGAAAAGGAAAACAGTTCAAGCTCAAGTCCGGCCTTTTTTTAACTGTGCTTTTCTTTGATACGGCTGTCACAAGCAGGCAGCTTCCTGACTTCCTCCCTTTTCCTCTGAGTGGTTTTTGCTTCCGCGTACACGACATCGCCCCATAGTGGACAGAATGTGCCACTGCAGGTCACTGTCTGTAGTTCTAATCTTTGGCCGCTAGAGAGCGACAAAACATCAGAAATGTAGTTTCATGACATTTATTGCCATGTGCACAACAATCAGTCAGAATCCGATATGTTGCCAAGTAGGTTTTTACATACAAGGATTTTGATTTGGTGTTTTGATCCATAACAATAAACATAGTAAGGGAAAATAAATATATTCAGTATGGCGAAGGTAAAAAAACATGAATATAGAATCGGAAAAACAAAAACTATATGTACAGTATATCAGTGAAATTAAATAACTGCACAGTTACAATTCAATTAGAGAGAAGCAGTTGTTCAACAATGCTAGTTAAATATGTACAAAAAGAAAATCACACAAGTAAAACACTCACAACATTTCCAATGTATATCCTTATTTAACTGTTAAGGCGTTTATTGGAAGTCGAGTATGAGATAAGCAAGTCTTGAGGCTAGGAGAGACTGTGGGTGGTTTCCAGACAGACAGACAGACAGACAGATAGACAGACAGATAGACAGATAGACATCTACTAAAAGCTAAAACAAACTGCAACGAGACTCTACCTGCCTGGTAAACACACACATATTTCAAACTTCATACCCCCCATTTGTAAACGTGATTCTTTTTTTTTATCAGCATTGTTTTCTCTCCAGAGCCACAAAAGACATTAAACAACTATTTTCAAAGTCTTACTCCTCAGTACTAGTGAACTGATCTTTATGTGTGAAATGATTATATGCAAGTCACTTGATTTGAAAGGTTTCACAAGTGCGTCAGAGTTATAATAATGTCAACATGCTCTAAACAGGTATTGTAACTTTGAGACAGGATGATCAGGAATGAGTGAGAGAACATGTTTTTCTTCCAATGAAACAACCCTTCACAAGCTTTGTTTTCAGGTATTCATTTGTGGATGTTAACATCCATGAGGGTCTGATCATGTTAGTCAGACAGCCAGGAATACAAACAATGGATTCCACATCCAGTTACAGTCCAACCCAAAGCTTACGTTTAATGTGGGTAAAAGATCTGTCTAACAAACTATCTATCTATACAGACTAGTCCTGCCACACAATATTTTTTTAAATATAAAAGCATAAGGATACAGCACATGCTAGAACTACGACCCTGCACTTTTTTTCTTATCTGCTATGTTATTTCAGGAGGGGTCTCACAGAAGTAGGAAGGATATCATTATTTTCACAGAAAACATTATACACAAGATAAATTCTCTCTTTTATTATCGTCCTTTTTTACGGAGCACATAAACATTATGTATGTCGTGCTTTGCCAGTTATAACAGTTAATGACACAGGATCACAGGAGTATTTATGTACACATCTCGATTCCCTAGAACTGACCGTTTAGCATTTTAAACATTTGTAAACATTGTCAAAAGATCATAAAAATGTAATATAATTTCTACAGCTTCTGAATGCTTTCTAAATTAACTAAACTTATGCTACAAATAAAAATATAAGTGTAACATGATAGCTCACACAGTCTGAATGCTTGTTTTGTTGCTTTGAGTATAAGACTATTTCAACATTTTGGGAATGTGCTTATTTTCTTTTGTTTGTGAATTAACATAGACAGACAGATGTGCACCACTCTCATATCTGTTTTTCTTTTTACATATAAGGTTAGCTTAGCTTTTAAGGCTGAAAACAAAAAAGGCAACAAAAGATTAAGTGATCACACCTGAGGCCTCCTGCCTAGGAATCGCCCCCTTCAGGTGCAATCACTCTACCTTAATAAGAGGCTATAAAATATATATATATAAATATATATATATATATATATAAAAAAAAATATATATATATATTTTATATATATATAAAAATATATATTTATATATAAAAAATAAATATATATAATATATATATATATATATATATATATATATATATATATATATATATATATACATAAATAAATATATTCCCCCTGACCCCAGCCATGTTGTGTGTATCCGTGTCCTAGCTTAAACAACACAAATAAAGAGACAACGAAACCTACAAATAATATAAAACAGCTCTGCATTCTGAACTTGGACTCCTTACTCTCAACCATATGCCATCCTACCCCCCAGCCCAGACGTCATCATGACTTTGGATTTATTTATGTAACCTAATCTTTAAATGAAACCTAAGTCAATGCTGTTGACTGCAGAAACATAAACAAACAAAAACCGACACAAATTATCTGCAAAATACAAAGGTTTGTGGGTCATGAATACCTGCAGCAAGACTGCAAAACACTTCCTTTTTGTTTTCTCAGTTTCTTCCAAACCAGCGGGGTTGAAATATGAGCATTTAGTATTTGAAGGTGCTTCAGAGTAAAATTCCACTGCTCTGTATGCAGCCTTTGGGCCCATGCAGGTAGAAGTGTAGTGTGTCAGATTCCAGGCCTCCTCTGCTGCAGGTGTAGGTGTAGTGTGTTAAATTCTGTGGGTAAGTATCATTGAGATGTTTGAGGTATCCAGAGGGGTTGCACGTTGCGTGTTTAGGAGTTGCCATCAAACAAAACCAATGGTTACAAGCTCCTCTTCAGTGTTTTCAAACAGGATTACACAAGCCATCGCGGTGAGAGGAAAAAAAAATGGTGATTTGCATGTTCTGCAGTCAATATGGAAAGAGTTGACAAACAGTTACTGGTACAGGTGAGGCTTCTTACAGTGCATTCACACAGCTCCAAACACAATTTAGACATGGCTGGCTGCATAAACAGTCATAGGAAATATGCAAATGTTTTCGTCAGCATGATCTGAAGCCAAGAGGTGTCCACGTGAATTGGAATAGAAAATGCACTTTATGCATTTAAGTGAAGTGAATGAACACTTGGATCTGAGGTGGATATTTTTTTCCCACATGAAGAACTAAGAGTTTCTAGTTTCTCAGTAAATATAAAAACAAAAGGAAGGACCCACAAACAATGTCCTGTTGTTTGTGATGGAGCCAGATGCTGTAACAATCTAGTGACACTGCAGTGTTTAGTAAATGTTGATTTTCAACATCCAGTCTTTTTCACAAACGGGGTTTTACCAGTAAAAGTTAGGGTTCTTTGTGCAAAAAGTATGATTCAAATTATGCAGAAAAGAGTTCAACATTTTAGCATTTTCCAAAAAGAAAATGCTTTACTTTAAGACAGAATCTACAAAAGAAATCTGCTTTATCCAAAGTCTTAGATCGGGCTACTGGTTAGTACTTCTAAAGAGGTTCCAGGGTTTTCCATGAGGATCTCTTTTGAGAAACTTCTTTTTCGGGATTTCACTGAGAGAGAAGGGAAGAGAGTTGCACAAGGGATTCTCCTTCCGGGACACGATGCAGTCCTTGATGGCTTCTTTGATCACCTACAGGGGACAAATACATGGATTTAAAAAGGCCATATTGTATTACTAAATAATGTATCCTCAATGAGAAAAAAGTAGTAGTAGTAGCGAACCGACCAACATCCCTAGAGCCACTAGGCATGGCTTAATATGTTGATTTACACTGCTTTAAATATACAAAGATGCATCCAATGAATGCCTCATTAATCTCTAGTGACAGTATAAATCTGTCTTAATGGGCTGACCTTCTAGTGAAATGAAAAAATACATTGCATCACATTTGAATCCTTACTAAGTAAGTCAGACACAGTGAGTGAAAGTCATTCTGAGTGCTCACAGTAACACACCTACTGTGAACTAGACTAAACTTGTACTATCCGGTCTCTTTTTGGGATTAGGCATTTTTGATGTTGCATAACAAACAGGAGCTGCTGCCCCCGCGACCCGATCCCGGATAAGCGGTAGACGATGGATGGATGGATAACAAACAGGTATGTGTGTGGTGACAATGCAAAAATGTGACACTTTCCCACTGAATGAAGGTGGATTAACAAAGGATTCATGAAAATCTCTCATTTTATCCTTTTGATGAGTCTCATAAACTGTAAGCATCATTATTGTTTCCTTTATCTACGCCAACTTTGTATCCCTCCATGTAAACATCCCGTAGTAAAACCATAACAACAAAACTGACCTCCAGGTTGTTGAGAGTGTTGAACTCCATGAGGTCATGGAGTCGGGTGAAGGCCTCGTTGGAGTACTGGAAGTTAAAGGTGGAGAATGGTGACTCAGGGTCGTCAAAGATATCGAAATCAGCCAACTCCTTCTCCATCTCAGTCTCTCTGGGAACACCTGTAAGGAAATAAATTCACAAAAACTCAGAATGATGATTTGATGAGTTTTGAAGTTCATTCTTGATTTTGGAAACAAAACAATTAATTGCTTTTGATTTGATTGATTGATGAGACCAAGAACGTAAAAACTCAACTAAAACACTAGACTAATACTAGACATGAGGGGAGCTTTTTTTGTCAACTATATAATATACTATGAGAAAACAATCTTAAAATACATTTACATTTTCTGTAGGGTTTTCTCAGTATTATTTTTGTGCGGAGGGTCCGCTTGGTCTTTGGTGTGCCTTGGCCACAGATAGGTTGAAAACCACTGAACTACCCAATGCCATACATCTTTAGAAAGCTTAGAATCTCGTCTTTTTAGTGAGCAAAACGGTTTTGAGATCACAATCACAACAACCGGTACAATCAGCTCTTCAAACTAGCAAGCAAACTCAAAATCAAACGATAACTTTGATCCAACTCACGCATGAAACCTCATCATAATTCTGTAATAACTAATAATCCAACAAAAACACTCCTGTGTCATTGTAAAGATAGAAAGATCGATTCCAGTAAAAAAAATATCACATCCATAAATGTCCATGAACAGCTGTTGCAATCTTTGAAATCAGCTGGTCGATGTGTGGGATTTCCATTCATTCTCAGTAATAACTTCATTCGCACTCTGACCTTTCGATTGACACTTCATTTGAGCCAATCGGAGCTTCCATGCCTTATCTACAACCACAGCTATTAACTCACCACCTGTCTGTTAGCAATAAATAAATGGATGAGCAATAATTTCTTAAAATTATGCATACAATAGTGAACCGACTCCATAATGGCCAGTATAACTTCCACGGACGGGAAGTCCATTTATGGTATAATTCCCTAAGATGTGTTTTGGGTTTGTGTGCAAAAAGCTTATGTAACGTCCATTAATAGAATGCGGAAGCATGTGGGCTGATGATGACCTACCAAATGTAAAGAGGCAGTCTTTGTATGGCTCATGATATATGTGTCACGGTTCTGTCAATGTATGGTACAGGAGAGGACCCAATTGCAGGATAACAAAAAGCGAGCCTTTAATAAAAAAAAGCTGAAACAGAAAATACAAAGTAACAAATAAACTTGAGAAGACACAAACCAAAGGTAGACACGGGTTAGACACGAGGAAGCACGTCAGGAAGCACGGCAGGTAAGAGTAGTGGTGTGTCCTTCCGTGTCGAGGCTTCGAAGCGTGTGTCGAGTAATCACGGAAGGTTTTTGTGAAGCGCGTATCAATGCTTGTGTTGATGACGTATGTGATGACGTTCAAAGCCTCGGGTTTGGCATGCGATCAGAAATATAAGGGGGAGCGAACCGCAATTGATCCCCCTCATAATTTGTGGACTTCCGACTCAACACTTTATATAACTGCAAATTTGTGGGTTGTTGTCGTAGTATGCGTTGTTGCTGTTGAGTTGTTGGTATTGCGTTTGTATTGGATCATTATGGAGCCAGCCAACTAGCGAAACAGTTGTTATGCAAGCCAGCATCATCTTCCCTGTGAGCAAGTAGATACCAAATCTAAATCTGTTGAAAGAATAATGTACATCCCACGAGTTAAAGAGCAGCCCCAGTGGCGCAGCTCGTAGAGCAGGCGACCTTCTTTCAAAGGCTTGCTGCAGCGGCCCAGGGTTCGAATCCAACCAGTGGCCATTTGCTGCATGTCATTCCCCTTCATCCAATCTTAAACAGTACTATCATTTAAGGCATAAAATAGAACATGATATTCAGTCTTTGATGTGTGCGTCAAAGAATTTTCAAGGCAAAGATACTTTAAATCCACTGCAGCCTTGCACTTCACCAGACAC
Source organism: Cottoperca gobio (assembly GCF_900634415.1). Lineage (NCBI taxonomy): Eukaryota > Metazoa > Chordata > Actinopteri > Perciformes > Bovichtidae > Cottoperca > Cottoperca gobio. The sequence continues at coordinate 14,225,321 of NC_041358.1, forward strand.
ACACACATATACTCAGTAACTGCAGGTATGCTTAAAGACAGACACACCATTTCCACCACAAAACCACACCTGAACAGAAGCTTTTTTTTTCACTCAGTTGAGGGGCCCAATTTTTAAAGAACATAAAAAAACGTTTAAAAAATAATTTCAGTGTGCAATTTCGAGTAAGAGATGCCTCATGTGCCATGAAGTTAAAACAGCCTTATAATAATAATAATACAGCCATGGCATATTTTCCTCCTCACACATGCTGTGGAAACCTCCACATATGCACATACTTACCAGGTGCTTTGAATGTCCTGAAGTTGATGTTGACCAGGACAAAGTGGATGACAGTCGGGCAGTTCTTTTCGCCTTTTTTTGGTTTGAAGACGTAGCATTCCTTCAGACCCTCCCGGTCAAACACTTTTGGGTCGATCTCGGGGAATGGAAGCTTGTTCATTCGAGCCCACTTTTCTGCCAATAGGAGCTCCTGTGGCATACAATGAAAATATTCATCATTCCCTGTTTGCACATTTTTAGAAATTCACAACTGTAAAACAAATAGTCTCTGACCTTGAAGGGGGGGCTGGAGTCGCTGGGTCGTGCAGAGAAGTCAAAGGAGATGATGAGGTTGACTTTGCGCTGCGGCCGCAGAATGAGAGGGTAGGGGAGGTTGTAGGCGAGGCCGCTGTCCACTATATGGATCTTCTTGCTCTTTACATCCAGAGGCTCGTGAATACGAGCAAACTCATCTGGGTCTGAGAAAATCACATTAAATCAAACAAACGATGCAGGCACATGACTTGGACATTTTCTTCTGTGTGCAGCCAAATTTTATTTTGAATAACTGAGCCAATGACTCAACGTAATGTTCAATGGAAGTAGGCTGGTCAATATGATTGCTACCGTAGCTGGATACAGTTCCTAAACATTGCCAGACAGGATTATCAATAAACTGGAGAATCAAAACCTCAATATGTTAAATGTTTCCTTGATAAATGTAGTCTAAAAGCATTAATTGTGACCACCCTTCTCACCTGTGACAACATCTACCTCCTCCTCAGGTGGGGGGGCTTGGCACGTGACCTCAGTGTCTGGAGAGATCGGGATGCTGGTGTTCAGGTTCAGGCCCAGCATGAAATTATGCACCTGGCAACAGGGTGAGATGGGTTATGAAGGGAAACAGGTTGTTGAGAATTTGAATACAGGAAAAGGAAACAAGAATGCAGTGTTTTTCTATGAAGTGTTTCTATGGTTTCATGGTGAATGAACATATTCAGTTACCTTCCCGGCCCGGCCCTCTCTTGTGTTGAATAAGGATGAGTCACTGAATAGTGACGTGAACATTTGTTGAGCCCAGCTAGCTTGAGCGGTGCGATGGTACTCGTCTTCTGCCTCCTGGTTCTTTGTCCCACCTGAACACCAAAATGACAACGTAACTGGGTCTCAGAAAATGTTTGCACACCTTTTACACCAGTGGTGATAACAAACACAATCATAATAATCACCAAAAACTACAATTTCTAATAAATCATAATTATATTTCCTCCAAAACTACTGGATGTGTAAATATTGAATATAAAAAGGTCACCATATTTCTAACACATGATATAACATATATTTAAACAGGGAAGGCCATTGAGTGCAAGGTCTCTTCTACAAGGACACCCTGATTACAGAACATATACAATAGAAGCACACAAAAGTCACAGTTTACGTCAACAAATTATACAACAAACAGATTAAGGACAACATGAGGGACAGCATCAATTCATAGAAAACACATGCAGTCACACTGCTCTGTCAGTCAAAAGGAATTTCAGTTGACTAAAAAGGATCAGCTTGTCTAATTTGACAAGCTTTTGCAGATTGTTTCACTTCTGTTTAGAAATAATATTTAAGCGCCAGTTTCCCAATCTCAGTTTTAACATGATAGTTTTCGAACGCCACCAAATAGTCTTGGGGCTTGATGCAGTTTGAATGTGATTTATAGTGAAAAAGCCGAGGTAGTAAATACATAGAATCATCCACTTACAAGGTGACAATATGTCAATGTTGTGTTTATAATTTGTTCTCCCGCAACCTAACAATGGGTAAAATGTTTACTCACACTATTCAAAATTTCACATCTCGATTGTGCCATAACAAATGTAATCATACTGCACAATAAGGTGTCTGTTTATAAGCTCCTCGTATGAATCATGCATAACTTATAACTTATCTCACCTTTACGTGGCTCGTCATCATTGTCCAGACTGTCTTCTCCGACGATGTTCTGTGGTTTGATCTGCTCTGTAATACAATAGCTTCACTCATCAGGTTACAACTTCAAAATAAGCTTTTCAATGTAAGTCATACCACATATTAACATTGTACCTGAAGGAATTGTTCAGCTGTGGGACATTATCAAATTCACTGTCTATTGTTTATCTCTACCAAAATAAGTCTTCAGTGAAATGCTGTACACCTGATAAAGGAGGGCATTCTTTAACTAGGTGGAGATGTTCTTAGCACTTTTGTACAACCAATGGAGAGTGTGTTTGAATGTTTAAAGGTCACCCCAAACAAACATCAGATGAGCTGTCAGAACATTCAAAGGAAAGCTAATACATCATCTAATAACATCACTCAAACAAACACACATACTTCACATTTTTAAATCAGGTGAGCTCCTTTTAGTTTGGCTATTTTTAAAGGTGTGAGGATACAGGTGTCGAACTTTGTGAAAATAATTCTGGCATGAGACAAAGAGGCAAGAAAATACAGACAACAAAAGGATCTCAGGCACGTCAGTTTCAGTGAAGGGTGTATCATTCAAGAATGCATTCAATTAAGTGATTTACACTTACCTGCAAATAAGCATTATTTAGAGCTTACCAATCAGAACAGTGACAAAAACAAACAAATGTGGAAAGAGAAACAGAGAAATTACCTAACTCCTCCTCCATGGTGCTGCCTCCAGCTGTGTCTTTGACTCCCAGCAGTCTGTTGAGCAGAATGGAGAAGGCGCTGCCCCACACACCTGACAGTGAAAACATACAGTTAGTAAGTTTACTAATGTAAACGGCTCTGACAGAGTCGGATGAAAACATCTTTCTCACCCATCAGAAAATCAATCGGGTTCTCATCGTATTTCTTTACTGCGGTTCCCATGAAGAACTTGCTTCCAAACAAGTCGGGGGTCATGAAGGTGCCATACTTTGCCATCCCAATTTCATACGGGCTGAACTCCACCCAGTCTGCAGGTTGAAACTTCAGTGTTAATGTAACGGAATGATCACCATATACCTCTGCTCAATATGCATTTGTACACTAGAATTACAATGCATGTACAGTCAGTAAACCACAGACATTTTAAAATGTTATGCTCACACTGCTCATTGCTCTGAATATTTAAGGAAATATTCCCCAAAAAATGCATTTCTTGTGCGACTCTGAATAACGACAACCAAATTGAAATGAGGAAAACAACCTTTGAATTGAATTCGTGAAAACTAATTTGTCTTCATAGTTAAATAGAAGTGTCTTCAGTTTCCAGTGTCAACAAGTCAATATACAGTAAGCTAAGATCTGTGTTGTCTGCGCACTGTACCTGAAAACAGGATTCATACACAATACATACACAGAGAGGGAAAGAAGTGGAACCACAGAGGTCAATAAGGTCACAACCGGGTTATTCAAGCCCTGGCAACATTTCTCTCTATATCAACTAGTGTTAGGATCTTGGTTTCTGTTTCCTGTTTTATTTTGAAATGTTCCCTTCCCCTTGTGTCACGTCTGGTGTTACTTCCTGCCCTTGTGTTTTCTGCCTTTCTCCCCAGGTGTGCCTCGTTCCCTTCATTAGTTTCCTCCTGTGTATTTGCCTTTCTCTCCCAGCTGTGTCTCGTTCCCTCATTTAGTGTCTGTGTATATATCCCTGTCTGTCTCAGTGTTCTTTGTCGGATTGTTGTTCGTGTCCTATGTCTGTTCGTGTCCTGTTCGTGTCCTGTTCGTGTCCTGTTCGTGTCCTGTTCGTGTCCTGTTCGTGTCCTGTTCGTGTCCTGTTCGTGTCCTGTTCGTGTCCTGTTCGTGTCCTGTTCGTGTCCTGTTCGTGTCCTGTTCGTGTCCTGTTCGTGTCCTGTTCGTGTCCTGTTCGTGTCCTGTTCGTGTCCTGTTCGTGTCCTGTTCGTGTCCTGCTCGTCCCCTATATGGTTTTGTTACTTTGTATTTTTACTAGCTTTTTATAAAATAAAGCTCTTTTTGTTAGAACCTTGTCCAGTGTACTGCATTTGGGTCCTCACCTCACCGTGACAACTAGTCATTAGGCCGCATTTGCAGCAGCTTTTAAAGCAGCTGTCACATACGCAAACTTTCAGGCATGAAAGCACAAATAGTTGCGCAAATGCACATAAATGATACAACAGAAATACTTCCAACTCTCTAACCTTTAAGACAACCATTGCCTATTAAATGTGAAATGTCTGTTTTCTTATGTTAAGATGTCTTTTGATGTTATGGTATTTTCCTTTGCGCTGAGTCATAAAGAAACCAGGGATTTTAGGTAAGAGGAGTGTCAAGAAAATGCTGAGTAGTCTTGACTACTTTAGTCACATTTCTATTGACTTAGCATTTTTGAAGTTGAGTTTTTTAAAAGTTAAGTATGGTCTCACCCCGATCAGTGCCACTGCACTACAATGGCACTTCATCAGCCAGAGGTAGTTTGCCAGTTTGCTATTGTCATCACAATTGTGTGGCAGGCATGTTTATGTCTCCTACACCCGAAGTGACAAATTGTCATTTGAGATCTTTAGATTATTTTTATCACCGTTTTCTTTGGCTTCATGAGCTTTTGTATGTGTGTTTGAAACAGAAACAGTTTAAAACGTATAGTTTGGTCCTTCTTCGAACATGAAATTAATTAACTTTCATACTGTAACAGCAACATAAATGGGATGATGGACATTTCCTTAAGTTAGAAACTAGTGTGTAATGTCATCCAATAAATAATGATTTGAAGATTTAAATGGAATTGCAGCTATAATGATGATTTTTCATTTTACTCCTCGTCATTGTTTACAGAAGAACTCCAGAAAGTGTCTCCAAAGGACGTCACCCGCTTCATTCTTAAGGTTTTTTCTTTTTTTAAAGCTGCCATGTTGTCATAGTGAAATGTGCCTTATGTTTTAAGACGTTTTCATGTTGTTATTTATGTAAAGCAACAAACTGTAGCACTGTGCCCTATCACTAGAGTCTAATACTATGGTTTTTGGTTTTGGAGCCAGTAGATAGTGTATATTCACTGATCTGTCCGATCACTGGACAATTTAGCTTATGTTGTTTCGCTTAGTTTACACTTGCTGTTTAGGCTGCAATGCAGCATTACAAGGAAATAAGTATCGCTTGGTTGTTTTGCATTTGGCCATCTGATCATCTCTCAAGTTACTTATTACATATGCAAAATAGTTCTGAAGGGGACATGGTGTACATGCAACATACAATTTAACATAAAGGCACATGCAGATATTTACAAAAAGACATTTACCTGCAAACTTGAGCTCAGAAACATCCGGCTTGACATGCAGACATGTGAAGAGAGGAAGAGGACACTGGGCCTGGTCTATTTTCTCCTGGATGCTACTTAGTTTGATGTCCATCCTCTGGTAGGAGAGAACACATTTTTTTTTAGTCATTTACATTCACACTCGGCAGATAGGAGTTGTCTTTGTCATGGTTTTTTTATAAGTAAAAAAGAAGTAAAAATGGAGAGGAATAAACAGCACAAAATGAAAGTAAAAATGGGATGTCAGTTCAAAAGATTAGAGAGGAAATGAAACATGAACTGAAGGGAAGAGGAGGATTGACTTACTGCTAAGAAATAAAGACACAGAAATCAGGAATTCCATCAACAAACAGCTGCCAGGCGGCTCTTACCGCAGGAATAAGCGTCTCTCCTATGAGCATACCGAAGATATCGGTAAAAGTAACAGGCTGCCCAAAGGCCTTTTTGGCCCAGAGTGCCTGGATGTAGTTGGTCATGTGTTGGGGCAGCAACAGCGTCAGTGGGTTACTGCTAACTCTCTTCATCAGCTCCAGGTTGATGTCCTTTGGGCCCTTATTTGGAAACTCTGGGTGAGAGTATAGAGTAGACATGTACCTACAGAGATAAAGAGCAAACAAGTTAGAAAGAGGCATTGAAATCTCAATGCAATGTAAAATGTTAACAATAAAATCCCTCTGCTCTTATCAAGGTTTTTAGGAGATACTGCACTTGTAATGAAGTTAAATCCAATAAGTGAGGATGGAGACTGAAACAAGCCAGAGGTGCTCGCTTGATGACAGCTTCGTACCAGCAGAGGAAGGCAGGAGAGTTTGCCAGAGAAGGGAGGAGGCCACACCAAAGTCGAGTCGGAAAGAAAGACAGAAAGCACAAAAGAGACAAAGCCGTAATAACAAAGAGAAAGATAAAAAGAGAAATAAAAGAAAGAAAGAGAAGAGGGGATAAGATGAGTAGAAATAAAAACTGACCAAGTGGATCCAGAAAGGCCGGCAACATATGTGGCACAATCTAAGACCCCAGACTCAAACAGGGCTTTCATAACACCTGAGAAGCTGACCATAGCACGGAAACCGCCTCCTGAGCCAGCTATGGCTATCACCGGCACCTGCAACAAGGAGACATTCATAATGTGAGGAAGAAGAAGACAAAGGCACGCTTAATCACATAATTACATACTACACTGTTTATAGTATGAGTCTCACATTAATTCGTTCTGAATATTCTGACAGATATATTTCTAGGCGAGTCCTCCTGGGTAGGAAGTTGAGTGATGGTGTAGCGTAGTGTAAGCCGGTAGCTGGTTATCTCATTCCTCTGGATCTTCCGGCACATGTTGAGGACATGAGCAGGCCTGGCTGGAGATTACAGCCAGCCCCAAAGGCGTCTAGCCAAAACCACACCAGCGAGAAAATTATAAATGAAACGTAGTTTAGCTCAGAGCAGGGGTGCACAACTTTGAGGTTTGTGAAGCGTAATGTATGGTTTTCTTCCCAGTGGGAGAAATGTCGATGTCTTAAGTCAGCAAGTGTGATTATATTACTTAAGAACAACAGACCTCAAAGATGTGTATGCTTTTTCTTTCTAATCTTTGTCATCTTCACAAGTAGGCTAAATTCCATGGATCATAAAAGTGAATATGTACAAGAATGAGAGACGCAGTAAGCAGACATATCACACCATCATTCCTATATACAGTATACATGTACAGCAGCAATAGTTCAGTCAGATAATATATGTGGAATAGATTATTAAGAGAGTGTGAAATATGTACGAGTTTGAGTAGGTATTTGTCATCTAGGCACTGACCTAATAATTTCCTACAAGAAAACTATGCACTCTGATCTTCAAGTATCAGTAACTCAGCTGAATTTTTTTTTAATGCTTACTGAAACTTAACAAAAATGATTTAATCATAAGAAACAGTGTGAGGAACTGATTGCCTTTATGTCATCACACAGGCAGCAGCCTCTTATTTTTCATGACACATGTAAAACATTTCGACACTCGAGCATTACATGTAGTGAGAGTGCAAACAAATGGTGAAATTGAGTGCTTGAATAAAATAAGCTGTCAACTCACAGATTTACAAAAATGACTGATACTTTTTCAAGGCACCAACAGTTGCCATTTTAAGTTTATGTAAAAACTTGACTTTGTTGCTTTGTTCCCACCTCCTCTGGAGAGCTGGGGAGGAAACGAGGCTTCTCCATGTCGAGCAGCTTCTTGATGCCCAGCATTACTCTCTCTCTGCGGGTCTGTCGGAACTGCTTCTCTTTGTCACACAGGGCATGGCTGAACCGCAGGTCCAGTTTGGTACTGCAGCAACAATTAACAGAACGAAGGTTTAATAAAATGTAATAGTGGGAAGACCAATCTCATGTTTTAAATGTTCTTCTGAGGAGGCACACAGAGAGTATGATCTCTCTGTGTAAGTACACGTCTGATGATGTTGAAAGTAATCTTTAGCTCAGATAAGATCTGCCTCTGGGTGAAACACACATCCACAGACATGCAGTCATTACGTCTCACCTTCTCATAATTACAAACCCTTCAAACATTTATAGCGTTTCCAAATCCTCCCACAAAACCCCTGTAGTGATGCAACAGGAACTATGCATTTTATCACTAGTCCTGTTATTATTATTGAGTCATGCTGCTTTTCTAGTTCTAATTTTAGTAATGTATTCTTGAACCTGTGATGGATTTCTACACAATCCTGCACCCATAAATAATAATAATAATAATAATAATAATAATAATAATAATAATAATAATAATAATAATAATAATAATAATAATAATAATAATAATACTAGTATTGCCATTTCACACAAGGGCCTTTGGATTGATCATAGAGGGAACTGTGCCAAACAAGTATTGCTGTGAAACTATAATACACCATTTTTGGGGGAATACATACCAGATCTCCAGCGACATCTCTAGGTATACTTTGGTTGCCTGTCAAAGAAATAAGATATGTGGTTATTGTCCAGTAAAGGAGCATCTGATTGTGGTTGGTAATTCTGTCAACAAGCAAAAACAAAGTGAAAGATCTATGATGTGTAAAAGAAAATAAGAAGGAAATAGACGGGAATGGTTTAGTAAAACAATAGCAAATTTGTTTTGCATCATTTGCTATTTCCTGTTTTATTTTAAATGTTCCCTTCCCCTTGTGTCATGTCTTGCATTACTTCCTGCCCTTGTGTTTTTGCCTTTCTCTCCCAGCTGTGTCTCGTTCCCTCGTTTAGTGTCTGTGTGTATATATCCCTGTCTGTCCCAGTGTTCTTTGTCGGTTCGTCATTTTTGTTACACTCGTGCTTCCCTCGTGCTTCCCTCATGCTTCCCTCGTGCTTCCCTCGTGCTTCCCTCGTGCTTCCCTCATGCTTCACAGTGTCTTCGTGGTGTCTTCACGTTTTTTTTTACTTGTTTTGTATTTTGATCAGCTTTGTTTTATTAAAGGCTTGCTTTTTGTTCATACCTCGTATCCGGAACCGTAACAACTGTAGTCTCCGTACACATTCAGTTACTTCAGTCGGCATTATGCAATATTATATCGTATAATATTACATTTCCCTGTAATCCATCTTCACATATTTAATTTCTTCAGAAAACATAGGCTACTAAATAAAATTGAAAGGAAGCTCCTGTAGGAAAAGATGAGATTTATAATGATGAAACTGAAGTCTGCTGTGATTGAATGTCTTACTTTGCCAATGAGGAACAGCTCCATCTTTGTCTGGCCTACTCTGAGCTTGGTGATCTCATAGGTTGCAGTCCCAAGTGTCTCATCCATCACATAATTGGCGTCCATTAATGTTAGCTGATTGGAATAAACATTATCAGTCAAATGGTTAAATACATTTCAAGAGCTGCATATTAGTTATGTGTTTAAGTGCAGTTCAGTTTTGTCAAGAATTAAACAATGATCAATGTAGACCTTCAGACAATGATTAATTTACTTAAATATATATATGATGATATGATATTTAGCTTTACTCTCTACTACATCACTGCTTGACATCCTGAACTGGTACAGACTGTGCTAGAAAATAATATGCAGGTGTTAACCTCCAGGATGTTCTGCTGGTTTGGGTCTAATATGAAGTGAAAGGTCTCGTTCCATTTTGGGTTGATGTTGTTGTCTATATGCTTGGTCCTCTTTCTGCTCTCTGGGGCCGTTGGGATGAACAGCTCCACATATGGATCTGAGGTGTCCACTGCACATGCACACACACACAATCAGCAGTGTTACTGTTTGTGAAAATAATCCTCTTTATCTAAAATACCTTTCTGTAAATTCCAGTGAAAATAACACAAACACATACATGTAGCTAATATGTGCATGCAGCATGTTCTAAATAACTGGTCGCAAAAATATGTTTGAATGTAAGAACATGAATAAGTGGGAAAAACGTATCGAGAATCACACAGGTCACCCAGTGCTCCCTTGGTGACGCTCTCTGCTCGAACCACCGTCACTGTGAATTTGTGAGAAAACTGCTGCTCCACCTGCAATACAACGTTCATTCAGTACAGTTCATTGTCTTGTCGGAAAATCACTCCAACCACAATGACAAACATACGTGCATAATCCATACTGCGAAAGCAGAAATAGTAAGTTATGAAATATGATTTTGACAGATTCTCTGCAGATTCATGTGTCAATCAGTGAGAATTTCTGGGGTTTCGGCAGTTTGACACTGGTTGTCACATGTGAAACTCTAATTCAGGGTTCACTTTCCAGCTGTGTTCACACTGATCAAAAATGACTTTCTCCTTGCAATAGGACAGCAACATGTTAATTTTTTTAACAGGTGGCAACACTGGTACTTAAATGTAGTTACAGTGGAAGAAGAAAACAATAGGGAACAAGGAAATAAAAAATTGGACAACATTTTATAATAGCAGTTATTGTCAGATGAAAACAAGATTTCCTGTTTGTGAAACCTTAACTGTGAACTGTCATGAGGAAACGGCAAAAGTCAATCAAAGAACATAAACTTGTACAACAAATAAATTGCTGCACAAATGATTGTCCCTTTTTATTCCAAGATTTGTAACCCTTTTCTCCGGGTTCCTAACCCAACACTATATTACTGTAACGCCAGGATTGTATTGGTTGTTTAACACCACTTGTCGTTTTGGGAGATTTCCCAAAAGCCCCTTTTGTTACCTCACTGTAATAATAATAATAACAATAATAATAATAACAATAATAATAATAATAATAATAATAATAATAATAATAATAATAATAATAATAATAATAATAATAATAATAATAATAAATTAGATTTGTATAGCGCTTTTCTAGAAACTCAAAGACTGTACCCCCACAGTTTAGGTATTCGGTAAGTGTGACATACATTCGTTACAGAATATGAGTGTCATGAACACCATTTTCCCCAAACTGCATGTATGTTCCTTATTACTGTACCCTGTATGTAACTAGCCTTTACAAAAATACTTTCCTCACCCAATTGTTATTCCCTTGCTCACCATAGTCTTGTTTTCTACCAATGTACCTACATGTAAGTACCTGTAGCAACCAAAAGACCCTGTCATGTTTGTGCCGTATGGCAGAAACATATGCTGGCGCATATGAAAATTAGCATATACAACGTATATGGACGTATACAGAGCCTATTGATAGCGCATCACGTACTTATATAAAACGATCGGCCAACGTATTTGTTGAATGCCCAACAGATGCCCAACACATTCCTATCGAATTCCTTCGGCGTATGGCGGAAACGTTTGCCGTATACGGTACGGAACGCTGAGGCCGTGAAACGTTTTTGAACATGCTCAAAACGCCGGCAAACGTTTCTGCCATATGGCGAAGGAATACAAATTTTTACATGTCAATACTCACAATTATATTGGAAGCCATTATGTCAGGTGAGTAATCCTCGGGAAATCCTTCGTCAAGATATGAAGTTTAACTCAAGAGAATATCTCAGTCAAGAAACTGAAGCATTTGGAACCTGGAAATTTCAGGAGTACAGCTTTAACAGACCGACAGAATATTGTTCTCCCATCACACCACCACCACACCATAATCAAGCATATTACTGTATCTTTTTATAAGGACGATACCTTCTTCTCACAGCCAAAGCTGATCAGTGAAGAGTTCTGCATCTTGACAGAGGCAAGGGGAAGTGTGTGTGAGTGTAAGTACGCCACATGCATATGTAGAGAGAGTCAGAGAGAAAGATAGAAGTAAAAATAAATGTCAATTTGATGCCAAATATGACTGAACAAAGATGGTGTGTGTAAAACAATGTATAGGCGGGTGCATCCGAGGAGGTAGTCAGATGATTATTTTAGCAACATGAAGGCTTTCTCATGTTATATATATATATATATATATATATATATATATATATATATGTATTAGAATATATATATATATATATATATATATATATATAGAGAGAGAGAGAGAGAGAGAGAGAGAGTATATGTGTGTGCTGGTGATAGCATATCAAGGTCAGCGAGCCTTTTCTCAGCTGTTCACCAAAGCGTATCATTACTGAGGGGACTGAGAGCACGTAGGGAGTCTGTGTGTTCACAGTATTGGTCACGTAGTTTGCATCAGTGGTCCAACTTTTGCAAGTGCCAGTTCACTCTGCCCTTGTTCTGCAGCGTACAATGAGTGCATGCAGGCTGCTGAGTCCTGTGTGTGCCAAATAACCCAGTGGCTTCACAGCACTACATTTTCATATGGGGACGTTAAAAGTGAAAGAGACACACAGCAACCAGCCATGATGCAAAACAGTTGCAGTAAATTATAGGTGTTATAGGCATACAGTAAATCTCCTATTGTATAAGTGTAAACCTACTTGAGACATGCAAGGCAAAGGTTGGAAATAAAACAATTAAATAACAAACCCACACTGCATGAATCACTGTGCATTTCCAAAATTAAATAGTACAGAGAAAAGTCATTAAAATGTATTCATTTACAGAATTATAGGCTTCATACAAAACTTGTTATATGAACAGGTTTGACCAGATTCTTATTAGCTAGGCAGAATAAGGTCAGATCTGACAAGGAGAGCTTGCAGTATGCAATGATAATAATAGAATTGCCTCAGATAATTTAAGACAATAGATATGATAGTGTAAGCTATCAATCTGCAATGATGTAAACAGGAAACATAAGAAATAAAATAAAGATTTATGAATATAAAGACTTGACTGTTGATAACTAGGTGCAACTGTTCACTCTGATCTGCCATAGTGTAACAGGCTGAATGTGTGTTTTTGGAAATCAATTACTTTATATTAATAATATAGTAAGTTAAAGAAATATTCAGAATAGTCAGTCACAACTGACGGACAAATCGCCTTTACAGTTAAATGAGAAATGTTGTGAGTGATTTTGTTTTTGTACATATTTAACTAGTTTGTTAAACAACTGCTTCTCTCTAATTGAATTGTAACTGTGCATTTCTTTAATTTCACTGATATACTGTACATATAGTTTTTGTTTTTCCTATTCTATATTCATATTTGTTCACCTTCGCCATACTCGATTTATTTATTTATTTTCCTTTACTATGTTTATTGTTATGCATCAAAACACCAAAGCAAAAATCCTTGTATTTAAAAACTTGGCAACAAATCGGATTCTGATTCTGATTGTTGTGCACATGGCATGAAACTACATTTCTGATGTTTTGTCGCTCTCTAGCGGCTAAAGGGGAGAACTACACCTGCAGTGGCACATTTTTTCCACTATGGAGGCGATGACATTTACGCAGAAGCAAAAACCACTCAGAGGAAAAGGGAGGAAGTCAGGAAGCTGCCTGCTTGTGACAGCCATATCAAAGCACAGTAAAAAAAAAAAAAGAGGCCAGACTTCAGCTTCATCCTTTTCGGTTAGATGTTAGATAGGTTACATGTCAAAGAACACCGAGACCACCACCCGCTTCAGGCGAGTGGACGTGACCGAGTACGACGAGAATACATTTGCGGACGAGGAGGACAGAGGATAAAACCAGCTGGGATGACGAGGCAGAGGTTGACTCCCTCATCAATATCCCCCCAGGAGTTCTCAACGAGGGCGGTAGCACCCCCCAGGGGGCGTTCAGAGAACTTTGGGGGCGCTGGAGGCAATATTTTTGAAAGGGGGACGTTCATGTGTTTTGTGGGGCGTTTGTTTTATAGGCTATGCTATATAGATCGTGTGCATGTGACGTCACGCTTATTTCCCAACCCAGAAGTCAGCCATGTTGGTTGGAATACACAACCAAGACTGCGGCCGTTCACGTGTGTGTTGCTGCAACGCTTCGTAATTTTCTTTGTATTTAAACGTCTAAGATTGAAAGAAAATGCCAATCTTGTGCGCAGTGTATAATTGTGGTAATAACGCTACTCGTGACCCAGAGAAACGGTTCTTTAGATTTCCTAAAATCATCAAAAACAACGATCCACAAAACTGTGTGACGTATGCGTGCGACGCCATGTTGGATGATATACAAATCAACAATGGCGTCTAAAGCGAACAACAACAGCAATACAACTTCGACTTCTTCAACGTATTTTGACTCTCTGAAGTCCTCTTCAAAGGCAAGATTCAGAGGAAAAAGTCCAAATTTGCGGCCGTGACCCGTACACGCTAAAGCCGTCGGATTATATTGAGGATTTAGATTCATTACCGCCGATTGAATATCCGGATATTGTGAACTACCTTGTGCTACAAACGTCATGGGCAACCAACGCACAAATGAAGGCATACAAGAGCTTAGATGCTTATAATGTCTTTGTTTCTGGCTGGGTTGGTAGTCTTCTTACCAAACCACTAAAAAATGTCACGTGTCACGTGTTTGCACACTACCTATAGGTAGTGTGCAAACACGTGACAAAACTGTGTGACGTAAGTAGGCTCAAGAATAAGCCAAACAAAAACATGCACAGAAGAAAAGAGCAAATGGCTGCCATCACATGTAAAGAAAGTGCCTTATTTACCAGTCAGTGATATGGAGAAGTACGGTCTTACAGTGTTCGGGTATATCATAAGCACAAATGTTTAATGTAAACATTGAAAACATAGCTTTAGCATGAGCTCTTATCAGATATAAAGTGGACGCCACACACACGGGGGAATTGTGTTTTGTCTTCTTTTAAATCCTCACGAGTTATGTTGCTAAACCACAGCTTACGTTTGGTAGACAGCAATTCATCCCTCTTTTGTGGATCGTTGTTTTTGATGATTTTAGGAAATCTAAAGAATCATTTCTCTGGGTCAAGAGTAGCGTTATGACCACAATTATACACTGCGCACACGATTGCCATTTTCTTTCAATCTTAGATGTTTAAATACAAAGAAAATTACGAAGCGTTGCAGCAACTCCCACGCAAACGGGCGCCGTCTTGGTTGTGTATATCATCCAACATGGCTGATTTACGAGTTGGGACGTAAGCGTGACGTCACATGCACACAATCTATTGTTAAATATACGATTTGAAAAAAAGAGGGGGGCAAAGGCCTTTTATATGTACATTTACTTGGCAATAAACAAAATTCTGAATTGACCAGAAACTGACCAGTTTACAAAGGCAACTTTGTGTTGTTTTAAGCGATAAAGTGCTGCTTGAAGAAGAAAAAAAAAAAACAGCACCGCCACTGCTCGAAAGCATTAATGTTTTTCCACCAACAACAGGACTCACATAAACTATGAAAGCAAGTTAGCTTCTTTCTTTTTAAAGTTAAGAGAAATGCTATTTTCCAGTAGCCTCGTAATTATGTCATGGTTTGCAATATCGTAAAAATTCCCAAAACTGAGATATTGCGCTTTACAGCGAACATGGTGTCGGTGCGGTAATTTCACTTGCGCCTCTCCCGGAAGCCCTCGAAGCAACCCCTTCGTACAGTGAATACACACACAGCGGTGGAGAAACGCAGACAGCAGAGCAGAGAAACAGCTTTTCAAATTTCAAATGTAATATGCAAAATGTGTTATTCATGTACAATTGCAGTTTTCACTAAAACTCAAATCAAATTCCGTTTTTGTGTTTTTCTTCATTTTAAACGGTAATTATACTCTTAGTAAATTGTAAATAACTGCCAGATATTGAAAGAATGGGCAAAAGCACTTACTCACAAGACATTTCCTGACCTTTTTTATAGTCAAAATAAGCAAAAACGTCCAGGACATTTTGAAGCTTAGGTGTTAGGGTTAAGATTGTTCCGCATTCCGACTACATCAAAGCCAGCCTCCCACCCTCTCTCGACCCTCATCAGTTTGCTTACAGAGCTAACAGATCCACGGATGATGCCATCGCCACGGTCCTTCACACAGCTGTGAGCCACCTAGAAGTCCCAGGGAACTACATCAGGATGCTGTTTGTCGATTTTAGCTCAGCTTTTAACACCATCATACCTGACATACTAGTGGAAAAACTGTCAAGCCTAGGTTTCCCCCCCCATCATATGCGCCTGGATAAACAATTTCCTAACAGACCGTCCTCAGACAGTGAAAATAGGCCCTTATTGCTTATACACCCGCACCCTCAGCACTGGCTCCCCGCAGGGCTGCGTGCTGAGCCCTCTACTCTACACACTCTACACACACGACTGCTCTCCCATTCACCCCTCCAACTCCATTATAACATTTGCAGATGACACCACTGTGGTCGGCCAAATATATAAGGGAGACGACGAGTCGGCATACAGAGACAAGATCTTGAAGCTGTCTGCGTGGTGTTCAGCTAACAACCTACTTCTGAACACAAGCAAAACAAAAGAAATCATCATTGACTTCAGAAAACACCGTCCAGAACCAGACCCCCTTCACCTCAATGGAGAGAGAGTGGAGAGGGTCCCCACCTTTAAGTTCCTGGGGATTCAAATTTCGGAGAGCCTCAGCTGGACAGCACACACCACTGCAGCAGTTAAGAAGGCCCAGCAGCGACTACACTTCCCGAGGGTGCTACGGAGGAACAGACTGAACAAGAAGCTGCTGGTGTCCTTCTACCGGGCAACCATCGAGAGCGTGCTGTCATACTCCATCTCTGTGTGGTATGCTGGATGTTCAGCTGCGGACAAGAAAACTCTGCAGAGAGTGATTAGGATGGCAGAGAAAACCGTTGGCTTCCCCCTGCCCTGTCTGGAACACATCTCCACCTCAAAATAATAAAGGACAGCTCTCACCCAGGTCACAGACTGTTCTCTCTCCTGCCTTCTGGGAGAAGATACAGGAGCTTCAAATCACGGACAAATAGACTAAAAAACAGTTTCTACCCCTGGGCCATCAGGCTGCTTAACCACCACACCTAATGCAATAACCATAACCATCTTCACACATAATAGTAATGACAATAAAAGGCTTTAACTTTAACTTTCATTTCTGATAGGCTGCTGTGTTTAACACTAGTTAAAGTTTGAATGTCTTACCCGTTTGAATCTCAAACTTCTTACCGTTGCATTTGTTAAACACTCCTGAAAAAATGTGTCGAGATATCGTTCCACCACTGAAGGAGGAGGCTTCCAATCAGACAGGCAAAGGAGCCTTACAGCTGTGTCTCAATTCAGGGGCTGAGTTTATAGAACGATTACGTCACAGCGGCCGCAACAGGGGTGTCCCATTTCGGAGACTTCTTCAAATGCAGCGTTCTTTCTCCGGATTTGGAGGGTACGGCAGTGTGTCAAATCAGGGGCTGCAGCCTTCGGAGGACGCAGCCTCCGCGGTCTTTAGAGAGCGGGTCCTCCGTATACCGCGAAGGCTTTTGCCGCTCCCGTCCCCTAGCAACTCTCAGAAGTTATCAAGTGCTGTTGACGCTTACTTTAACATGTTTTCCCAGAGAACGGAACCAGAGATAATACTTTTATTTTTTGATTGAAGATATGCTTTATCACCGGCACATAATGTATTTTAGACGGTGGAGGGGCATCTCATACACACTCTGGAGACCCCCCCCCCCACATGATGCATCAGGAGAGACCAGCCCATCCAAGTCCAGCAGCAAACTTTATCTGTATATACTGTAAATGTTATATTGTTTTATAATATTTTTCTGTTTATAATAATCATTCAATAATTTTTTTTGTTCGATCATTCATTTCCATTCATTGATAGGTCATTCTCTAAATTAAATAATCCCTTTTCTAAATTAATAAATCATATGTACAAAATAAATCCTTCTTGAACCTTGAAATCAACTAGGTTTTTATATATTTTCATTTATAGTTCATGTAAATTAAATACACAATATATTCATCATTATATATATTAGTTATTTAAATTAATTTACATTTCATTCAACAAGTTTCTCCAGCAGAGAGAAGAGTGTCCATCCTCTCCCTGCTCTCCTCTCTTCTGCCTCCATCTCCTTCTCCCTAAAACAAAACAAAATGTTAGAACAAGTTTAACTACACACCACTAAAGAAAAGCAGATTAAGTTGCAAAATAATTACACATATTATAAATAATAAAATATGTATAATCAATCCAAACGATTTTTTAAGTGATATTCAACAATATATATATATAATATATATAATATCAGAAAACCAAGCAGGTAGGTTTGAAAGTTAAGGTCTTAAATGTTCTACTTTCAAAGGCTAATTTAGGCAGGATGCCAGCAGCTCCAAACAGCTATCTTAACTAGAATCTGCACTAACGTCCCGTAACTTAACCTATCATTTTAGCGATAATTTTATGTTTTAAGGTCCTTTGATTTTATTACATTTGTCTTGTTAGCTATTTGAGCGAGTTGAAACCCAATACTTACAAGATAAAAGTATATCCATTTACCATTTGCATGTAATTGTAATATAGGTGTAGGAGAGAAAAAACGTTGTTGGGAGAAAATAAAAGTGACTAAAAATCACCCTAAATATGTTTAGAACTACAAATTAACTTTCTTCTGTTGACTGTTTTTTGTTATTTTCCCTTTTTGTCATTTTTATTTACATGCAACCATCTTAGGTGTTAGCTGAGAAGCTTCTAATGAAAAGAGTATATTCTGGACCCGCAGGGTAAGCATCGCAGATTTCAAGCCTCATCAGATTTGATTTGATCAGGAAAGGGGGACAAAGATTTGTGAATTAATAAATGATATTATTGCTTTCAGGTGGACTTCAGCCACATTTATGGACACAACCTAGAGAGGTAACACAGTATAAAAGTATAAAAATGACTTGTTCTGTCTTAGAGTAGAAATCCCTGGAATGTGACAACCAGGCAAGTCTGAACAGTGACTGGCCTACTTGCAAAACGCCCACTGATACCTTTGAATTACAGTGCATCCGCAAAGTATTCATACCCCTTCACTTTTTCCAAATTTTATTATGTTACAGCCTAATTCTAAAATGGATTAAATAATTTTTTTTCATTTTCATAATGACAAAGGTTTTTTAGAATGTATTGCAAATGTATTAAAAATAAAGAAGAATGGGAGAAACTGCCCCAAAATAGGTGTGCCAAGCTTGTAGCATCATACTCGAGAAGAATTGAGGCTGTAATTGCTGCCAAAGGTGCTTCAACAAAGTATTGAGTAAAGGGTGTGAATACTTATGTACATGTGATATTTTAGTGTTTTATTTTTAATACATTTGCAAAAAATTCTAAAGTATAACTAAGTATCTAACTATAACGTGTCTCCGAGTACTAAAAGTGCTATCAGTGTTTCATTGAACAGGCGCTCTTTTATTAAATAAACGAAACGCTTATGTTATTTATCTAATTTATGTGCACGTGTCTACTGCACGGGTGTCAACAGGACCCTTGACAAACTGTTATCCATCCTGGACAACGCCCACCACCCTCTGCACAGCACATTCACCCGGCAGAGGAGCGTGTTCAGCGGCAGATTACTGTCCCTGTCCTGCTCCACAGACAGGCTCAATAACTCTTTTGTCCCCCTGGCCATAAGACTGTACAACTCCTCTTGGTGATGGCAAGGAGATTCAGATTCAATTCAATTCAAACCATAGCAGCCTGTACTTTCACTTTGTATTTTTAAGCTACTGGATGCCTACATTTCCCTCGGGATCAATAAAGTATCTATCTGTCTATCTGTCTGTCTGTCTGTCTGTCTGTCTGTCTGTCTGTCTGTCTGTCTATCTATCTATCTATCTATCTATCTATCTATCTCAAGGCAATTATATCCGGCCCGCAAGAAAATATTATATGTCTATCATAACTGGCCCGACGGTTTTGGTAATTAAATCATTGCATGGTACAACCACGGTGAAATACATATTTCAGGAAGTATCTAAATGTGTGAGAAATGAAAGTGCCCGGGACAAACTGACGGGACTGACGACAGACCTGACAACAGACCTGACGACAGACCTGACGACAGACCTGACGACAGACCTGACGACAGACCTGACGACAGCCTGCGATGCGGTGAAAAGAGCGGATCAGTGGGCAGGATGTGAGAGAAGAAGCAGCGGGAGAACTGTGCAGATGAGCTGATGGTGTGTCACTGCATCATACACCAGGAAGCGCTGTGTTGTAAAGCTCTGGAGATGGAACATGTAATAAGCACCGTAACACAGACAGGAAACTTTCTAAGAGCCAATTTAAGTATTTTCCTGAGGAGATACATTCTGAACATGAACTGCTCAGCAACCCGTTTGCAGTTGACTTGGAAACAGCACCTGTGAACATCCAAATGGAGTTGATTGACCTCCAGTGTAATGACACACTCAAGGCAAAGTATGACTCTGTGGGCGCTGCAGTTTCCAAGCTTCATCCCAGAAACGATGCCTCAACCCGCCTGCATGCCGCTCAGAGGCTTTGCATGTTTGGAAGCACATACCTGTGTGAGCAGTTTCTGTGATGAAGATGAACAAAAACCCACACAGGAGTCGTCTCACTGATGCACACCTTCACTCACTGAGGGTTTCCACAGAACCCCAAACATTAAACTGGCAGCTACGAAAAGATTCCAAACATCTGGCTCTGACACATGTGCATACTCAGAGAATGTAGCTTACCTAAATATGTTCCATATCTTTTTGCACTTTATCCAATATGTCTATCCTGTTTAATAAATGTGGACCCTGTTTGGCCCTGGACGTGGTCCCAGTTTTTTTATTTTGGCCCACTCTGTGATTGAGTTTGACACCCATGCTCTACATTTTGCTTTGTACAGTTTCTCCTCTGCTCTGTTTTGTGAAGGGCGGGGCTCCGCTGCCGACACACACACACACGTGCGCACACACCTACAGTCAGAGACAGAGCGGAAGAAAGGAGAGGGGAGAACAAAACAAAAAAATCTGCTGCTAAATGTTTTACTTTAAAATGACACAGTATAATTATGTATTAATTGTTAAGCATGTTAAAAAATGTCAGCTCAAAATTGTCTGCGAGCCATATTGCGTCATTGAAAGAGCCATAGGTTCCCGACCTCTGCTATTGATGAAACACGCTGATAACTCGTAGCCCTAAATACACACAGACTTGTCAACTGTGGCTGTTTTCCTCAGCAGATTGTGCATGCTGATAGGTTAGCTAATCATGTAAAGCAGTGGTTCTCAATCTTTTTTGGGCGAGCGCCCCCCTATCCATTATCCACGTCCCTTACCGCCCCCCCATCAAATAAAGATGTAGGCTAATTGTCTCCCTTGAATTTTAATGTAGATTATTCTGTTTGTTATTATTATTAGTAGTTGTAGTATATCTTATTTATATTACATATTGATGATATTAATTTTGTATTTAAATTATTATAATATGTTCTTATTATTAGGCTGCTATATTATGTTATTATAAAAACTAAAATTATCTGAGATTGAAGTTACATAATAAAATGTCTAAATAATAAAATATATAAAATAATCAAAATAATTAGTTAGGCAAAAAAAGCCAGGTAAATATCTGGCAGTTATTTACAATTTACTAAGAGTGTAATTACAGTTTAAAATGAAGAGAAACACAAAAACAGAATTTGATTTTAGAGTTTTAGTGCAATTGTACATGAATACAGTAAGAAGTTTGAGATTCAAACTTTAAATCGGTGTCATTGACTGCAGCCAATCAGAATCGGGTAAGACATTCTAACTTTAATTGGTGTTAAACACAGCAGCCTATCAGAAATGAGGAACAATCTTAACCCTAACACCGAAGCCTCAAAATGTCCTAGACTTTTATTTATTTTGACTATAACAAAGGTCAGGAAATGTCTTGTGAGTAAGTGCTTTTGCCCATTTTTCCAGAATACCTGGAACTTTCAATATCTGACAGTTATTTACAATTTACTAAGTGTATAATTACCGTTTAAAATGAAGAGAAACGGAATTTCATTTGAGTTTTAGTGAAAACTGCAATTGTACATGAATAACACATTTTGCATATTACATTTTAAATTTGAAAAGCTGTTTCTCTGCTCTGCTGTCTGCGTTTCTCCACTGCTGTGTGTGTATTCACTGAACGAAGGGGTTGCTTCGCAGGTTTCCGGGAGAGGCGCAAGTGAAATTACCGCACCGACACCATGTTCGCTGTAAAGCGCAACGTCTCAGTTTTGGAATCTTTCCGATATCGCAAACCGTGATGTAATTACGGTAATCCAAAATGCACTTGCGCAACGCGTTGCCAGCGCCACACACTCGGTGTTAAGGGGAAGTGTTCCAACGGAAAACGAGCAGCCTACAAAGGAACAAGTCCTATAAAACAAACGCCCCCCCAAAAACACATAAACGTGTTTTTTGCTTTTATTTAAAAAAAGTTTTGAAAATTATGAGAAAATTATTCAAAAAATAAAATCAAAAGTTGGATGTAATTGTTGTGGTGATTTGTTCAATAATGAACTTTCTCTCTTTCTCTCTCTTTGATATTCAATGTATACAGTCTGGTTTATGGGACGTCAACTAATGAATATTCTGCACGGGGAAGGGAGGGGGAGCAAAAGATGGC
Source organism: Cottoperca gobio (assembly GCF_900634415.1). Taxonomy (NCBI): domain Eukaryota; kingdom Metazoa; phylum Chordata; class Actinopteri; order Perciformes; family Bovichtidae; genus Cottoperca; species Cottoperca gobio. The sequence continues at coordinate 14,247,713 of NC_041358.1, forward strand.
GGCAAAGCGCAGTGTAAGCATAACATTGTGGAGGAATGCTGAGGGTGAGGTTTTGAGACGCTATGCTGGAGGCACGGGCCCCCTGTCAACTCACTAAAAAAGATGTTATCGCCCAATACTGTCCATTATCTTCTCACTCACTTCAAGGGCTTCTGGAACATCATCAACAACATCTCATTTCTCAGGGATGCCATCATGAGATATGTGCTGACATGCAAGCGTCTCTAGCTGAGAACCCCTGGGGGGATATTGATGAGGGAGTCAACCTCTGCCTCGTCGGGTCCCAGCTGGTTTACTCTTCAGTCCTCCTCGTCCACACATTTTTTCTCGTCGTACTCGTCCACGTCCACTCGCCTGAAACGGGCGGCGGACAAGGTGTTCTTCGACATGTCAGCGGCGGTTTTTGGGAGTCTAATTCTAACCGAAACAGTTCAAGCTCAAGTTTTTTTTTATGTGCTTTGATACGGCTGTCACAAGCAGGCAGCTTCCTGACTTCTTCCCTTTTCCACTTACACGACATCGCCTCTACACTGGACAAAATGTGCAACTGCAGGTCACTGTCTGTATTTCTCATCTTTAGCCGCTAGAGAGCGACAAAACATCAGCAATGTAGTTTCATGCCATGTGCACAACAATCAGAATTCCGAATCCGATTTATTGCCAAGTTTTTACATACAAGGATTTTGCTTTGGTGTTTTGATGCATAACAATAAACATAGTAAGGGGAAATACATAAATAAATAAAATATCGCGAAGGTAAAAATAACATGAATATAGAAAACATAAAAACTATTAAAGATATGTACAGTATCAGTGAAATGAAAGAAGTGCACAGTTACAATTCAATTAGAGAGAAGCAGTTGTTCAACAATGCTAGTGAAATATGTACAGAAAGAAAAACACTCACTTAACTGTAAAGGTGTTTTGTCTGTCAGTTGTGACTATATTCTGAATATTTCTTTAACTTACTATATTATTATTATAATGTAATTGATTTCCAAAAACACATTCATAAATCTAAATACTTTAATCCCTAGCCATCTTTTTTAGTCTTTGAAATTATTCCTAATAAGACTTTAAAAACGTTTTGCTGTGTACATGCATTTGACTCCATCAGGTAAGTTCTAGCTGGTGAGGTGGAGGATGGCTGCAATGAAAATGGCAAACAGGGTCAGTAATTTAAACAGATAGATCTCACTGAGATCAAGATCTCTTTTTCAAGAAAAACATAAACAGTACGCAAAGTATAGATATAATGTTTTGAAGTCCAAATTAAATGAGATTTAAGGGTTAAGCTTTTTGTAACATACTAAATAATGCACCATCGGCGATGATTCAAAGTCGAGTCTGATTGTCCTCCTTCAGGCTGGGAGGGACTCTGGGGGGCTTCTACATCTCAGACTAAATAATCCACACTCACACAAACATAGGGGTGCTGTAAGTGTGTGATACCCCTGCATAACACCCATATAATCCACTGCTACGATTGTACAAGCATTCAGTCTGCTAGGACACGGATGCAAGCGCTCATGTGCTGGAATCCAAACAGATGATCTTCACAGCCAGAATGTGTGTGTGTGTGTGTGTGTGTGTGTCTGTGTGTGTGTGTGTCTCTGTGTGTGTCTCTGTGTGTGTGTGTGTGTGTGTGTGTCTGTGTGTGTGTCTGTGTGTGTGTGTGTGTGTGTGTGTGTGCTGAGCCAGTGCGTCCACTAAACCTTTTCATTGCTGTACTTATTTAACTCAGACACTAATAGGTAGACCACCGCGTCAGCTTTGTGATGTCAGGGTTTCCCTGCGTCACATGAACATTTGTTTTTGTCTTTGCAGGGAGTAAGACACACTTTCGATGTCGGTAATGCACACACTCATTTGCATTTGAATCAGAGAGACTATTTGGAATAAACAGAAACAGACATATCCACTTGTCAATGGGTGAACGTTTTTGGCTGACCTCTAATCTTTTCATACTCAAATTAATGAGCTCATGTTCACTTCTGGCTGGGATTTCTGTGATGTTGCCACGGGTAACAGGCACACAATATGTGTCTGGAACCCGGGCATTAGAAACTAGTTTATAACACACAGGCAATTTTCTGGGAAGTCAGGAAAATGGAACACACCCACGTTTCATTGATGCCTTTATTTAGTTGGAAGTGGAATTTTCCTTATCTGCTGTCTAAACTCCTGAATCTTTGCCTCAGGAGGAGAAAGGATAACACAAGTTAATATATTTCCTAGGGCGGACCTCCGTTTCCATTCAACACACACACACGCACATATTGTGTCTGACATATCTGACTCAGGAAAGCAACTAGTGTGTTTTAGGAGAGTGAGAAAGTGTTGGTCACTGCACTGGACATATCTACGTCAATGCAAAGCATAGCAGGATATTATGAACCACCCCCCAACACACACACTGCTCTTCTGTAGACAGTCAATAGACACTCGTGCATGAAAAAATGCGTACACATTTTTTTCCCTTCTCTCTTCCACCCTCACTCTCTGTCTCTCACACACACACACACACACACACACACACACACACACACACACACATACAGCCTTGCGTGCATTGGTCATGAGTGTCCTCATTGAGGGCTTTGTGGAGTGCCCCAACCTGTCTGTGCTATGTGAATGACTCAGCACATCAAAAGGGAGGATACAGGCATATACATGACCTTCACGTGAATGTGAAAATTAATAGGACCTGGAAAATTTCTATATGGAGACAGACAGGCACTACAGAAGGGATGGAACTTGAAAAGAACCTCTGAGAAAAAGTGTGTATACATTAGTGTCTGAGTTTGTGTACTATTTCAATGTCAAACGTGCCCCCGGGCCAGGTGCTTCCGTGTCAGAGAAAAGGATTAACACCATAGCAAAGTATCCTAAGCACTTAATTTGTACTTTCATGTGAAGGGAATATTGCTCTCAGAGGATCATTTAATTGGGGAATGTAATGAATTAGCGGGTGCAGCATTGAAGCAAGTCTTGAGGCTAGGAGAGACTGTGGGTGGTGTCCTCCTCTCTCGAGGTGAAAGTGGTTGTGGTGTGTTCTTTTGTAACATTGCGTTTAAGTTTAGATCGTGTTGAGATTATTATAACGGTGACAGACAGATTTATGGCTTTGAGATTTATTAAATAACAAATATCAGTCATTCCTGACTAAAAATGAGGCAAGCTAGTTTCATCTTGTTTTCATATTCTATGTAACTGAAAATAGAATTTGATTAATGCCACAGCTCTATTCTTTCACAGTCTAATTTTGATATTTAATTCTATACAGCACATAAATTGCCCCATTTAAGGTGCTTTTAAAAGTTCAATGCACCCAAATTACAACAACAAAAAACTCTGTCTCGTATATCTCTACTAGTTTCTACTCATGCAGATAGTTTTGGTTTTATTTGTCCACGTTTGGATTCTGCCACCTCCCCAACACAGTGGAGGTAATAGGTGATAGAATTGCTCACAGCACTGAGAACGTTTTTTTAAATGGTTAAATGACTTGGGTTAGGGTTAGGTAAATAAAACAAAACTATTTTAATGGGGATATACCACCCGAGGAAACAAAATAAAAGTGTGTTTTTTTGTATGTAGTATAACTTTTTTATAAAGTATACTTTATATATATATATATATATGTCAAAGTAAACACCTTTGGCCTTTATAATTCTTGGTTAACATATGATCTACTTTTACAGACATCTGTACAACGATTTCATTGCCAGACTCAAGTGTTAATATCTATTGATGTAACCTCCCCATTTTAAAATTATTTTTATTCTCTGCATTGGTTTTCTTGTTTTATCAATACAAATCCTGGCCAACCGCTAAATTGTACTTACGTTGCTTACATTTTTTTAATGCAAGTAATATATAACTGCCTCCTATTTGTATTGATCTATATAATAGTTATTATGATAATTGACACAAAACTCCAGACTAATAAAAGACGGTTGGTGAGATATCTGTTTTAGAGATATCTACTTCCATTCCAATACAGTGAAGGTGAAAGGAATTTAATTTGTGATGCTCACAGCATTGAAAAAACATGATTAAAAATGGCAACCAAGTATCTATGAAATAGAAACCAAAATGCAGGAGTCAAAAAAGAGACAGCGACTCAAAAACTCTAAAACATTTGATTTAAAATGTTTCACATTCTTGTATAAATAATCTCAAGACTCCCCACTGAATATGGGGCAAGCTTGAAATGATTAATAATAAAGAACCGATTAACTTGAATAAATTAAATCCAATAAAAACTGATTTTCTTGCTTACCTCTACTGGTATCTTTAAAGATAATTTACCGAAAAAAAACGACCGACACAATTTTAATGACATTTTTAAGGTCCTTATCTGCTCTGTCTGGACTGCTGGCCCTTTGCCTCAGGTGGAGAAAGGATAACACATTTAATGTGTTTTCCAGTAAGGACCTACTTCCAACACACACACACACACATGTATTTTATATTAGCTGGATGTTCATTCAGGAGTCTTAAAGCGGTACTCGAGTCATTTACTATTGTACTTCTATAAAGTTGGGGAAATCACAAGAGACAAATAAATAAAAAGGGTCAAAATCGAAGCGACAGACAGACAGACAGACAGACAACAGAGATAGAGATTTTTTATTTTATTTTTCAAAAACACTTTATTTACATATTCTTAAAACAATAAACAGTTTACTAATAAAGTGTAACGAAAAATCATATTAACGTATCAAAAATATATATATTTATAAATAACAATTCTATAAATATATAAAAATTATCTAATAAAACACTGTGCAAAGTGTAAACATTCATTATTCACAGTGCAGATAATATTTTTAAAACACCAACGTTCTTTAAAAGTGTCGAGATCCCCGGTATGTTTGTAAAACCTAAAATCTTGAAATCTAGAGTCTTGCCCTAATGTTACAGAGCCACACTGTCTTGGCCTCCTGCCCCTCCCTGTTCTCAACTCTGTTTTTCCTACTGATGTATATGGCCATTTTAGCCTCTCCCGAGAGAAAGTTTAGGAGCTGCCACTTTTCTTTGTTGTCTTTTTTGTAGGCAACTCCCATGATAAAAACACTCTCTGTAAAAACTACGTTAAAAAGACTAAAAACCAATGTTAAAATAGAGAAAAACTCTGTGAGTCTCTGAGACAGAGATAAAAGCATTACAGGCGACGGCACCATATAAAATCCTCCACTGGTGGTCGGCTGTCCGCTTTTTGAGGGGAGGTTTGTAAAAAAAAAACAATGTGGGCCTGGCCCACTTCATCCACCCAGTCTGTTACTCCACACAGTGGAGGGTCTGCTGCACAGGCCTTTCTTGTGGATGCTTTTCACACAGTTCGTATATAGAGTCTTTTTGTCGGCTCTGTGCAGCGTCAGTCCTGCCGGGTTAGTGACCTTGAGCAGGGGACCGGTCAGTTCTCCCAGCCCTGGGCTCAGGTTGATCTCCGGAAAAGGGTCTGCTGGGTCTGGAGAAGCCTTCCCGTCACTGTAGTCTCTTATGAGGCTCCTCTCCTTCCCAGAGAGCCTCTGGCTCCACAGCTCCAGAATCCTCTCGGCCACTCGAGCGGAGGTCAGACCCAGCAGAGAGCCCTCCGGCATCTCTCAGCGCCGGCCAAACTGCATCCACCAGTTGCTGCAGGCACAGGGTTTTGGACCTGCACAGCGCCACCATCAGGCCGGGTGTGATGCTGCTGCTGACGTCCAGCCTGGCTCTGTAAATTAAATGCTCCTTCAACAACCAGTGCAGAGAATCCGACTTTGGACACCTTTTATGATTAAAAAGGGCCCAAGACTTAAAAACACTCTGATAAAACGGAGGCAGCCCATTTAACTTAAAAAAATTAGAATCAGTTAAAAACCGAGCAGCATCCAGCCCCAGGTTATTTACACGTCTGAGAATGCAGCTGGTCACATCTCTCCACACCAAATCAGCCGGGCCGGTAAGATATTTTTGTAAAAACTGAAGTCCTGTCCCCCCTCCTCTCTGGATAAAAACAGCACTCCCTGTGGCACCCAGTGTAGACCATCCCAAAAGAAGTCCACCATTTCTTTCTGTAGTTTTGCTAAAATACCTGAGGGAGGGTCTACACAGGTCAGACGGTGCCACAATTGGGATGCTACAAGGTTGTTTAAAACCAAAACCCTACCTTTAAAAGACATCTGAGGGAGCAGCCACTTCCACTTGGAAAACTTTCCCTGAATCTTTTCTGTGACGTTCTCCCAGTTCTTCTGGACAATAATTTATTTTCCTAAAAACACACCAAGATATTTCAGGCCGTCAGTTCTCCAGGTGAGGCTCTGGGGAAATTTGTTAAATGTTAAAACTGAGTTAAAATGCCAGTATGCGCTTCTTAGCAACACATTTCTAATAAAAACATTACATTTTAATAACATTTTTAAAATGTTAAAATTATGTTTAAAACAATAAACCTGGCAGAGGAAATCCTATTTTCTCTGCAGTGGGACCATGTGTATTGTTTAGCATCTGCGTGCATCCTCCGCCATACATCCACCAGACCATGGGAGTGGACCAGCTGCCTCAGAACATGCTGGGACGCTCTGCGTGGTTCTGATCTAAAAAAGCAATTTCTGTACAGTTAAAATCCCCCCCCCCCCCCAAGAATAAAAAATCCTCCGAGGCACAGCTATTTAAAACATCATTAATTTTTTGTCAAAACAACTTCTTCTCAGCACCAATTGTTGGGGCATACACATTTATAAAAACAACATTAAAAAGGTCAAACCGGGCTTTTACTAAAAGCAACCTCCCCTCGATAAAATGCTCGACCTCCAGTGAGACTGGAGTAAAAGATTTGGAGAAGAGGAAGCCCACTCTTCCTCTAAGAGATGTGTTGTGGCTTAAAATTACTTCCCCTTCCCACTCCCTCCTCCAGTCTATCACGTTGATTTACATAACGTCTGCCTGTTTTCTGGCTCTATTTCTCCACTGTGTTGTCTGTGTTTCTCCAGCACTTTGTGTGTATTCGCTCAAAACAAAGGCGCTGTTTCGCGGGCTTCCGGAAGAGCCGTAAGTGAAGTTACCGTAATGAATCGATATATGCTGTAAAGCGCAGAGTCTCAGCCTTCAGAAACCATTTAAATATTTTCGATAGCGCAAACCCTGACGTAATTACGGTAATTCAAAGTTCCGCTTGGGCAACGTGTCGCCGACGACACGTTCGGTGTTAAAGGGTTAAAAGTATCCATGGCTGAGATTTTAAAAGAAAAAAGAAAAACAAATGAATTAATTAAAACACCCATCATCACTGTTTGATTGTTTTTTTACAGTAAGCACAAGTTTTTTTAATCTAAAAATCTCCTGGTCAATGAGGCCAGACTCATATGGAATCTGGCTAAGGTAATAAAAACGACTAAATCCAGAAAGTAATCCTCCACTTTTACTCCGTGTTGGTTTTTTGTTTGTTGGAGGAAAACTTTCAACATTTTAGCCGTATAATTTTTTTTTTCTGGCTGTTGTAAAACCAGGGATGTCGCTGCTGTCTGACACGCACTCCTCTTCACTAAAACTGTCTTCTGCCTGTCCCTGCTTCCTGACTGTCTATCCTCCCCGACTTTACTGTTCTTAGCATCACTGGATGCATTCTTACTCTTTTTTTTCCGTTTTGTTGCAGGTTTTTGTTTTATTGCCTCTTCCTCCATCTCAGCCTCTTCTACCTGCTCACTCCACGGAACCTGTATTTTACCTGTCTCCTCTCCTCCTACACCACCCATTTCCTCCGCCTCCTTTCCTCTTACAATACCTGTCTCCTCTGTCTCTCCTACACCACCCATTTCCTCTACTACATCACCCACTTCCTTTACCTCTTCTACTCTTAACCCACCCACCTCCTCTGCACCACCCACCTCATTTACTACTACTACATCACCCACTTCCTTTACTTCTTCTACTCTTACCCCACCCGCCTCTTCTACACCACCCACCTCCTCTACCTCTTCTCCTCCCAAACCACCTGACTCCCCCTGCACTTTTTCTCCCTTTTTTTCGTCTTGACGCGATGCGTGGAGCGGCCACCGTCCGCCCCAGCGGAGAGCCGCAACCAAAACATTTCATAACCGAAGAAGTGGCGAATATCACGTAATAATCATCTACTTTAACGTGGAAGCGGAGGTTGAGCTCTGCATCTCGATTAAGTATCATATAAACATACCTGTCAACATTGGAATTTGAAAATAACGGAATCTTTTTGGCGGACTCCGCCCATATTTAAACAGCTCTCAGCCCCCCAGCCCCTACCCATATAATGTAAATGTAAACATATAAGGGACGGGTATAGGCCTATACATTCAGGAAATACATGTTTATGTAAAATATGAATTTTATTTATTAGTTATTATCATCAATTTATTTGATGATTGATGAGTTGTGTGGCTTTTTCCCCCCGACGAGGACTTCCTTGTGATGGCAGAGTCGGGAAACATGTCCGCTACACTGCGACTGAAAATCTTTCCCTCAGCTTTGGTCACTTGGTCTGCCTCCGACACAGTTCTTGTCACAAATGAAGCCATTGACAGTGTATGTTTTTGTGCCTCTAGTGCGTGCTTGTGCTTGGACGATTGTTCATGCTGGCGAACATCGCTTATTCCGTCGTGTGCGATGATAACATCTGAATGGCACACTTTACAAAAAGTACAAGTTTGCCGGACTCTTTTTATTAAATAATGGAAGGCTAAAACCTTATGCAAGTAACTGGACAAATGAGAGGAGTCGCATTTGTCTAGTTACTTGCATAAAGTTTTAACTTGTTTGGCAGGTACAACTGCGTCTCCGTCTATCTCCCGTTCACTGTGACTCTCATCCATATGTTTTCGTCTTCTTCTGTGTTATTGTTCCTGTTTTCTTCTTCTGTGTGTTTACTGGCGTATAACGTTTTTCAGCTAATGTTAAACATAATACTGCCTACCTGCTTTACCGGAGGCCACTTTACACTTTTTTTAATTAGGCCTTTTTCTTTTTTTTGAAAGGTTAAAAATACGGGATAATTACGGGAAAATATTTAAACGTGAGGAAAATGGGATAGAAGGAAAAATACGGGATAATCCCGGGGAAAACGGCAAAAGCACCCCAACTATCCACCAAAACGCACCAAAAAGTAAAGTAAATCAAACTGTCACCAATGAACTAAGTTAAATCAAACCCATTATTAAATAAATAAACAAAAAGAAAGTATCGAAATAGCACCCGCTCAGCGTCTCACTCACACAACCAATCTCCCAGCATGCACCGAGAGAGAGAGAGAGAGAGAGAGAGAGAGAGAGAGAGAGAGAGAGAGAGAGAGAGAGAGAGAGAGAGAGAGATAGATAGATAGATAGATAGATAGATAGATAGATATATATATATATATATATATATATATAGATAGATAGATATAGATAGATAGATAGATAGATAGATAGATAGATAGATAGATAGATAGATAGATAGATATTCTGACTTTTAGTCAAGAACTATTTTCAAAATCTTACTCCTCAGTACTAGTGAACTGATCTTTATGTGTGAAATGATTATATGCAAGTCACTTGATTTGAAAGGTTTCACAAGTGCGTCAGAGTTATAATAATGTCAACATGCTCTAAACAGGTATTGTAACTTTGAGACAGGATGATCAGGAATGAGTGAGAGAACATGTTTTTCTTCCAATGAAACAAGCTTTGTTTTCAGGTATTCATTTGTGGATGTTAACATCACTGAGGGTCTGATCATGTTAGTCAGACAGCCAGGAATACAAACAATGGATTCCACATCCAGTTACAGTCCAACCCAAAGCTTACAGTTTCATGTGGGTAAAAGATCTGTCTAACAAACTATCTATCTATACAGACTAGTCCTGCCACACAATATTTTTTTTTATATAAAAGCATAAGGATACAGCACATGCTAGAACTGCGACCCTGCACTTTTTTTCTTATCTGCTATGTTATTTCAGGAGGGGTCTAACAGAAGTAGGAAGGATATCATTATTTTCACAGAAAACATTATACACAAGATAAATTCTCTCTTTTATTATCGTCCTTTTTTACGGAGCACATAAACATTATGTATGTCGTGCTTTGCCAGTTATAACAGTTAATGACACAGGATCACAGGAGTATTTATGTACACGTCTCGATTCCCTAGAACCGACCGTTTAGCATTTTAAACATTTGTAAACATTGTCAAAAGATCATAAAAATGTAATATAATTTCTACAGCTTCTGAATGCTTTCTAAATTAACTAAACTTATGCTACAAATAAAAATATAAGTGTAACATGATAGCTCACACAGTCTGAATGCTTGTTTTGTTGCTTTGAGTATAAGACTATTTCAACATTTTGGGAATGTGCTTATTTTCTTTTGTTTGTGAATTAACATAGACAGACAGATGTGCACCACTCTCATATCTGTTTTTCTTTTTACATATAAGGTTAGCTTAGCTTTTAAGGCTGAAAACAAAAAAGGCAACAAAAGATTAAGTGATCACACCTGAGGCCTCCTGCCTAGGAATCGCCCCCTTCAGGTGCAATCACTCTACCTTAATAAGAGGCTATAAAATATATATATATATATAAATATATATAAAAGAAAAAAAAAAAAAAATATATATATATATATATATATATATATATATATATATATATATATATAAATATATATATATATATATATTTTATATATATATATATATATATATATATATAAAAAGAAATATATATAAATATATATATATATATATATATATATACATAAATAAATATATTCCCCCCGACCCCAGCCATGTTGTGTGTATCCGTGTCCTAGCTTAAACAACACAAACAAAGAGACAACGAAACCTACAAATAATATAAAACAGCTCTGCATTCTGAACTTAGACTCCTTACTCTCAACCATACGCCATCCTACCCCCCAGCCCAGACGTCATCATGACTTTGGATTTATTTATGTAACCTAATCTTTAAATGAAACCTAAGTCAATGCTGTTGACTGCAGAAACATAAACAAACAAAAACCGACACAAATTATCTGCAAAATACAAAGGTTTGTGGGTCATGAATCCCTGCAGCAAGACTGCAGAACACTTCCTTTTTGTTTTCTCAGTTTCTTCCAAACCAGCGGGGTTGAAATATGAGCATTTAGTATTTGAAGGTGCTTCAGACTAAAATTCCACTGCTCTGTATGCAGCCTTTGGGCCCATGCAGGTAGAAGTGTAGTGTGTCAGATTCCAGGCCTCCTCTGCTGCAGGTGTAGGTGTAGTGTGTTAAATTCCACTGAGTGCCGCCAAGAGCCATCATTTCCAGCTGCGAGCGAGTCTCGTGATCACACTCACCACCTCCCCCGAGCCTGACTTAAGCTCCCCTTCATTGTAAGGGGGCGTTCAGGGAGTCCTGCAGCGAGTTGAGTTTATTGGAGGAAATGGCCCAGAGAAAAAAAAATGCCTGAAACAACATTATCATGAAAATAAACACACCTAGAGATAGAGAGAAAGAGTAGAAGCGGGGCCGTTTCTATGGCTTCAAGTTTTGTTTTTACAAAATGGTGGCTTTAATATGAGGCACTCCCTACAATGGAGCAGGGAGTGCTTCTTTCCCTGTAGGTGGGTAAGCATCATTGAGATGTTTGAGGTATCCAGAGGGGTTGCACGTTGCGTGTTTAGGAGTTGCCATCAAACAAAACCAATGGTTACAAACTCCTCTTCAATGTTTTCAAACAGGATTACACAAGCCATCGCGGTGAGAGGAAAAACACATGGTGATTTGCATGTTCTGCAGTCAATATGGAAAGAAGTTGACAAACAGTTACTGGTACAGGTGAGGCTTCTTACAGTGCATTCACACAGCTCCAAACACAATTTAGACATGGCTGGCTGCATAAACAGTCATAGGAAATATGCAAATGCTTTCGTCAGCATGATCTGAAGCCAAGAGGTGTCCACGTGAATTGGAATAGAAAATGCACTTTATGCATTTAAGTGAAGTGAATGAACACTTGGATCTGAGGTGGATATTTTTTTCCCACATGAAGAACTAAGAGATATCATAGTTTCTCAGTAAATATAAAAACAAAAGGAAGGACCCACAAACAATGTCCTGTTGTTTGTGATGGAGCCAGATGCTGTAACAATCTAGTGACACTGCAGTGTTTAGTAAATGTTGATTTTCAACATCCAGTCTTTTTCACAAACGGGGTTTTACCAGTAAAAGTTAGGGTTCTTTGTGCAAAAAGTATGATTCAAATTATGCAGAAAAGAGTTCAACATTTTAGCATTTTCCAAAAAGAAAATGCTTTACTTTAAGACAGAATCTACAAAAGAAATCTGCTTTATCCAAAGTCTTAGATCGGGCTACTGGTTAGTACTTCTAAAGAGGTTCCAGGGTTTTCCATGAGGATCTCTTTTGAGAAACTTCTTTTTCGGGATTTCACTGAGAGAGAAGGGAAGAGAGTTGCACAAGGGATTCTCCTTCCGGGACACGATGCAGTCCTTGATGGCTTCTTTGATCACCTACAGGGGACAAATACATGGATTTTAAAAAGGCCATATTGTATTAATCAATAATGTATCCTCAATGAGAAAAAAGTAGTAGTAGTAGCGAACCGACCAACATCCCTAGAGCCACTAGCATGGCTTAATATGTTGATTTACACTGCTTTAAATATACAAAGATGCATCCAATGAATGCCGCATTAATCTCTAGTGACAGTATAAATCTGTCTTAATGGGCTGACCTTCTAGTGAAATGAAAAAATACATTGCATCACGTTTGAATCCTTACTAAGTAAGTCAGACACAGTGAGTGAAAGTCATTCTGAGTGCTCACAGTAACACACCTACTGTGAACTAGACTAAACTTGTACTATCCGGTCTCTTTTTGGGATCAGGCATTTTTGATGTTGCATAACAAACAGATATGTGTGTGGTGACAATGCAAAAATGTGACACTTCCCCACTGAATGAAGGTGGATTAACAAAGGATTCATGAAAATCTCTGTTTATCCTTTTGATGAGTCTCATAAACTGTAAGCATCATTATTGTTTCCTTTATCTACGCCAACTTTGTATCCCTCCATGTAAACATCCCGTAGTAAAACCATAACAACAAAACTGACCTCCAGGTTGTTGAGAGTGTTGAACTCCATGAGGTCATGGAGTCGGGTGAAGGCCTCGTTGGAGTACTGGAAGTTAAAGGTGGAGAATGGTGACTCAGGGTCGTCAAAGATGTCAAAATCAGCCAACTCCTTCTCCATCTCAGTCTCTCTGGGAACACCTGTAAGGAAATAAAGAGTCAGCAAGTAAGGTAATAAATCCACAAAAACGATGATTTGATTTGATGAGTTTTGAAGTTCATTCTTGATTTGGAAACAACAATTTGATTTGATTGATTGATGAGACCAAGAACGAACTTAGAAACTCAACTTTGAAGCTAGCTGAACACTAGACTAATACTAGACATGAGGGGAGCTTTTTTTGTCAACTATATAATATACTGTGAGAAAACAATCTTAAAATATATTTACTTCTGTAGGGTTTTCTCAGTATTATTTTGTACATTTATTAATGAAAGAATGAACGTTCCCACTCAATATCCCAAAAAGTTTCTCTATTCACACCCGATTCATCATGTAATTTTTATTGCTACAGTTATTAAAGACCACATGCAGGAAAATGGTTTGGGAAATGAATGCATACAATAGTAAACGACTCCATAATGGCCAGTATAACTTCCAGGAAACACGAAGTCCATTTATGGTATATTTCCCTCAGATGTGTTTTGGGTTTGTGTGCAAAAAGCTTATGTACCGTCCATTAACAGAATGCGGAAGCATTTGGGCTGATGATGACCTACCAAATGTAAAGAGGCAGTCTTTGTATGGCTCATGATACATGGTATGTTTACACAAAGAGCTCTCCCACTGGAACGAGAGATTCCCTACCGGCAACTGGCTCCTTTAGGAACCATAACTCACTGAGCAGCTCCTAAAACACTGAGCATACCGTGGGCCACATCTGTGCGTCTGCAAACACACACTCACACTCAATAACTGCAGGTAGGCTTATAGACAGACACACCATTTCCACCACAAAACCACACCGACCTTGAACAGAGACTTTTTTTTGGTTAGAGTCACTCAGTTGAGGGGTCCAACTTTTGGCTGAACATAAAAAAACGTTCTGCTGCGCACTGAATAAGGTTGAAAAAATAATTCCAGTAAGAGATGCCTCATGTGCCATGACGGTAAATCAGCCTTATAATAATAATACAGCCGTGGCATATTTTCCTCCTCACACATGCTGTGGAAACCTCCACATATGCACATACTTACCAGGTGCTTTGAATGTCCTGAAGTTGATGTTGACCAGGACAAAGTGGATGACAGTCGGGCAGTTCTTTTCGCCTTTTTTTGGTTTGAAGACGTAGCATTCCTTCAGACCCTCCCGGTCAAACACTTTTGGGTCGATCTTGGGGAATGGAAGCTTGTTCATTCGAGCCCACTTTTCTGCCAATAGGAGCTCCTGTGGCATACAATGAACATATTCATCATTCCCTGTTTGCACATTTTTAGAAATTCACAACTGTAAAACAAATAGTCTCTGACCTTGAAGGGGGGGCTGGAGTCGCTGGGTCGTGCAGAGAAGTCAAAGGAGATGATGAGGTTGACTTCGCGCTGCGGCCGCAGAATGAGAGGGTAGGGGAGGTTGTAGGTGAGGCCGCTGTCCACTATATGGATCTTCTTGCTCTTTACATCCAGAGGCTCGTAAATACGATCAAACTCATCTGGGTCTGAGAAAATCACATTAAATCAAACAAAAGATGCAGGCACATGACTGGGACATTTTCTTCTGTGTGCAGCCAAATTTTATTTTGAATAACTGAGCCAATGACTCAACGTAATGTTCAATGGAAGTAGGCTGGGTATCATTTGAAAATGTCAAACCACACATGTGCCTTACTTAAATGTTTTAGAAAAAGCTGCACTTTATTTTTATATTGACAATGTGTTAGAATGGCTGCATGTAATGTGAAAGAAGTTGCTAGTAGGGATGAACTCACAGAGAATGATCACCCAACTCTTTAGTAGTATACTAGTTCCCCATAGCTCGACGGAGTGTTTACATGTCTTTCAGTTCATTTCAATATATTTCAATATGATTCCTACCGTAGCTGGATACAGTTCCTAAACATTGCCAGACAGGATTATCAATAAACTGGAGAATCAAAACCTCAATATGTTAAATGTCCTGTTTTTCATTTCCTTGATAAATGTAGTCTAAAAGCATTAATTGTGACCACCCTTCTCACCTGTGACAGCGTCTACCTCCTCCTCAGGTGGGAGGGCTTGGCACGTGACCTCAGTGTCTGGAGAGATCGGGATGCTGGTGTTCAGGTTCAGGCCCAGCATGAAATTATGCACCTGGCAACAGGGTGAGATGGGTTATGAAGGGAAACAGGTTGTTGAGAATTTGAATACAGGAAAAGGAAACAAGAATGCAGTGTTTTTCTATGAAGTGTTTCTATGGTTTCATGGTGAATGAACATATTCAGTTACCTTCCCGGCCCGGCCCTCTCTTGTGTTGAATAAGGATGAGTCACTGAATAGTGACGTGAACATTCGTTGAGCCCAGCTAGCTTGAGCGGTGCGATGGTACTCGTCTTCTGCCTCCTGGTTCTCTGTCCCACCTGAACAACAAAACGACAATGTTTATATTTAGTGTTGCAAATTAAGTAATTTTACGAGCAAGTTTTCAGGTGCTTATTTAAAAAAATTAAGAATCACCCATCTTACTGCACCCCTTCTCTTTCTTTCACTTGTCCTCTTTCCTTCTATCTATAGTTTCACTCACAGCTTAAGATCACACTTGCGAAGAAAAAGCATTAACTTCCTAAATTCTGGCTTGTACATTATTATAAATAAGATCATGAAGAGCAAAAACTGTTGGCCAACATGTGAACATTATAACATACAATTCGGAGTCTACAAACCCAAGAGTTACAAGTGAAAGCTCGATGTATCAGCACTTTTTCGTGTCCTAAAATAAACCACAGTAGCTGTTCTGATGCAGCTGCGTGACACTAACAGATGCATATGATAACATTACCACCAAAATGTAAAAAAAGGTGTTAAGGCGTCGACTTTCCACGCAACCGAACAATGTGTCAAAATGTTTACTCACACTATTCAAAATCTCACATCTCGATTGTGCCATAACAAATGTAATCATACTGCACAATAAGGTGTCTGTTTGTAAGCTCCTCGTATGAATCATGCATAACTTATAACTTATCTCACCTTTACGTGGCTCGTCATCATTGTCCAGACTGTCTTCTCCGACGATGTGCTGTGGTTTGATCTGCTCTGTAATACACAAGCTTCACTCATCAGGTTACAACTTCAAAATAAGCTTTTCAATCTAAGTCATACCACATATTAACATTGCACCTGAAGGAATTGTTCAGCTGTGGGACATTATCAAATTCACTGTCTATTGTTTATCTCTACCAAAATAAGTCTTCAGTGAAATGCTGTACACCTGATAAAGGAGGGCATTCTTTAACTGGGTGGAGATGTTCTTAGCACTTTTGTACAACCAATGCAGCGTGTGTTTGAATGTTTAAAGGTCACCCCAAACAAACATCAGATGAGCTGTCAGAACATTCAAAGGAAAGCTAATACACTGTTGTCCTAACATCACAGAAACACATACACATACTTCACATTTTTAAATCAGATGAGCTCCTTTTAGTTTGGCTATTTTTAAAGGTGTGAGGATACAGGTGTCGAACTTTGTGAAAATAATACTTATAATACTCATACTTCAAATCAGGTGAGCTCATTTTAAAATGTATTGTCACGTATACTGCAAGGATGGATCCATTTTAATTCGATTAACATTTTTTTATTGGCAAGTGCATAAGTAAACACAATATGTTTTTGATTAATATAAATATAAATATATTTACAAACCAAAAATAGTCTTTGATTTATAAACTGTAGTACACTTAATAAATAATACTGCATCATTGTGAATCAATATTTTTTATTCTTAAATTGTTGGTACATTTTTTTATTTAATAAAAAAAGAAATACATGCGTAAAGTAGACAAAACAATATTATGAAAGGGTCCATTTAGTGGCTGTTTTGGAGCTTTTGATTGTATCTCATTGCTCTGAAAAATGGAAACTTGAACATCTACAGTTCCATAACAAATGAACCATCTCCATCTGCTGATGAAGATCTTATGATATGATTATTAAGATTCCTGTGACATTCCAGTCAATCAAACAAATGCATTCAATTAAGTGATTTACACTTACCTGCAAATAAGCATTATTTAGAGCTTACCAATCAGAACAGTGACAAAAACAAACAAACGTGGAAAGAGAAACAGAGAAATTACCTAACTCCTCCTCCATGGTGCTGCCTCCAGCTGTGTCTTTGACTCCCAGCACTCTGTTGAACAGAATGGAGAAGGCGCTGCCCCACACACCTGACAGTGAAAACATACAGTTAGTAAGTTTACTAATGTAAACGGCTCTGACAGAGTCGGATGAAAACATCTTTCTCACCCATCAGAAAATGAATCGGGTTCTCATCGTATTTCTTTACTGCGGTTCCCATGAAGAACTTGCTTCCAAACAAGTCAGGGGTCATGAAGGTGCCATACTTTGCCATCCCAATTTCATACGGGCTGAACTCCACCCAGTCTGCAGGTTGAAACTTCAGTGTTAATGTAACGGAATGATCACCATATACCTCTGCTCAATATGCATTTGTACACTAGAATTACAATGCATGTACAATCAGTAAACCACAGACATTTTAAAATGTTATGCTCACACTGCTCATTGCTCTGAATATTTAAGGAAAAAAAAAATATATAAAATATAGGCTGCCGGTAGCTTTTGAGGAAATGGCCACTTTCAATTAAATCCCTCTTCCCCAAAAAATGCATTCCACATCGAAATTAGAAAAACAATATTTGAATTGAATTAGTGAAAACTAATTTGTATTCATAGTTAAATAGAAGTGTCTTCAGTTTCCAGTGTCAACAAGTCAATATACAGTAAGCTAAGATCTGTGTTGTCTGCACACTGTACCTGAAAACAGGATTCATACACAATACATACACAGAGAGGGAAAGAAGTGGAACCACAGAGGTCAATAAGGTCACAACAGGGTTATTCAAGCCCTGGCTACATTTCTCTCTATATCAACTAGTCATTAGGCCGCATTTGCAGCAGCTTTTAAAGCGGCTGTCACATACACAAACTTTCAGGCATGAAAGCACAAATAGTTGCGCAAATGCACATAAATGATACAACAGAAATACTTCCAACTCTCTAACCTTTAAGACAACCATTGCCTATTAAATGTGAAATGTCTGTTTTTTTATGTTAAGATGTCTTTTGATGTTATGGTATTTTCCTTTGCGCTGGGTCATAAAGAAACCAGGGATTTTAGGTAAGAGGAGTGTCAAGAAAATGCTGAGTAGTCTTGACTACTTTAGTCACATTTCTATTGACTTAGCATTTTTGAAGTTGAGTTTTTTTAAAGTTAAGTATGGTCTCACCCCGATCAGTGCCACTGCACTACAATGGCACTTCATCAGCCAGAGGTAGTTTGCCAGTTCGCTATTGTCATCACAATTGTGTGGCAGGCATGTTTATGTCTCCTACACCCGAAGTGACAAATTGTCATTTGAGATCTTTAGATTATTTTTATCACCGTTTTCTTTGGCTTCATGAGCTTTTGTATGTGTGTTTGAAACAGAAACAGTTTAAAACGTATAGTTTGGTCCTTCTTCGAACATTAAATTAATTAACTTTCATACTGTAACAGCAACATTAACAATTACTGATCTGGATGATGGACATTTCCTTAAGTTAGAAACTAGTGTGTAATGTCATCCAATAAATAATGATTTGAAGATTTAAATGGAATTGCAGCTATAATGATGATTTTTCATTTTACTCCTCGTCATTGTTTACAGAAGAACTCCAGAAAGTGTCTCCAAAGGACGTCACCCGCTTCATTCTTAAGGTTTTTTCTTTTTTTAAAGCTGCCATGTTGTCAAAGTGAAATGTGCCTTATGTTTTAAGATGTTTTCATGTTGTTATTTATGTAAAGCAACAAACTGTAGCACTGTGCCCTATCACTAGAGTCTAATACTATGGTTTTTGGTTTTGGAGCCAGTAGATAGTGTATATTCACTGATCTGTCCGATCACTGGACAATTTAGCTTATGTTGTTTCGCTTAGTTTACACTTGCTGTTTAGGCTGCATCAACAATAGGGAAACTTTAACATGAGACTTGTGCACACAGCTCAGTTCCTCGATATAGCACAGTTGCTATCTGGCAGACATCATTAGCTGACAGCCCACAACATCATGACACTTCCTCTCTGTGGCTACAATGGAGCATTATAAGGAAATAAGTGTCGCTTGGTTGGCCATCTCTCAAGTTACTTATTACATATGCAAAATAGTTCTGTAGGGGGCATGCAACATACAATTTAACATAAAGGCACATGCAGATATTTACAAAAAGACATTTACCTGCAAACATGAGCTCAGAAACATTGGGCTTGACATGCAGACATGTGAAGAGAGGAAGAGGACTCTGGGCCTGGTCTATTTTCTCCTGGATGCTACTTAGTTTGATGTCCATCCTCTGGTAGGAGAGAACACATTTTTTTTAGTCATTTATATTCACACTCGGCAGATAGGAGTTGTCTTTGTCATGGTTTTTTTATAAGTAAAAAAGAAGAAGTCAAAATGGAGGGGAATAAACAGCACAAAATGAAAGTAAAAATGGGATGTCAGTTCAAAAGATTAGAGAGGAAATGAAACATGAACTGAAGGGAAGAGGAGGATTGACTTACTGCTAAGAAATAAAGACACAGAAATCAGGAATTCCATCAACAAACAGCTGCCAGGCGGCTCTTACCGCAGGAATAAGCGTCTCTCCTATGAGCATACCGAAGATATCGGTGAAAGTAACAGGCTGCCCAAAGGCCTTTTTGGCCCAGAGTGCCTGGATGTAGTTGGTCATGTGTTGGGGCAGCAACAGCTTCAGTGGGTTACTGCTAACTCTCTTCATCAGCTCCAGGTTGATGTCCTTTGGGCCCTTATTTGGAAACTCTGGGTGAGAGTATAGAGTAGACATGTACCTACAGAGATAAAGAGCAAACAAGTTAGAAAGAGGCATTGAAATCTCAATGCAATGTAAAATGTTAACAATAAAATCCCTCTGCTCTTATCAAGGTTTTTAGGAGATACTGCACTTGTAATGAAGTTAAATCCAATAAGTGAGGATGGAGACTGAAACAAGCCAGAGGTGCTCGCTTGATGACAGCTTCGTACCAGCAGAGGAAGGCAGGAGAGTTTGCCAGAGAAGGGAGGAGGCCACACCAAAGTCGAGTCGGAAAGAAAGACAGAAAGCACAAAAGAGACAAAGCCGTAATAACAAAGAGAGATAAAGAAAGAAAGTGTTTTTAGAAATAAAAGGGGTCAGCGAAAGAGAAGAGGGGATAAGATGAGGAGAAATAAAAACTGACCAAGTGGATCCAGAAAGGCCGGCGACATATGTGGCACAATCTAAGACCCCAGACTCAAACAGGGCTTTCATCACACCTGAGAAGCTGACCATAGCACGGAAACCGCCTCCTGAGCCAGCTATGGCTATCACCGGCACCTGCAACAAGGAGACATTCATAATGTGAGGAAGAAGAAGACAAAGGCACGCTTAATCACATAATTACATACTACACTGTTTATAGTATGAGTCTCACATTCATTCTTATTCTTTCAGGTTGAGTAACTTCCCTCCTGTGCCCTCTATACAGTGAGGGTGTTAGTTGCGCCATACTTTCGCAACATTTTTTCACTTATGCCTTCAGAAGTTCGACAGTTTCATAATTCTCATTTTATAACATCGCTTCCTTTTTGCAGTCTGTGTTTATCTCGTGGTCAGTTCTGAATATTCTGGCAGACATATTTCTAGGAGAGTCCTACTGGGTAGGAAGTTGAGTGATGGTGTAGCGTAGTGTAAGCCAGTAGCTGGTTATCTCATTCCTCTGGATCTTCCGGCACATGTTGAGGACATGAGCAGGCCTGGCTGGAGATTACAGCCAGCCCCAATCCAAAGGGGGCGTAAAATATGTACGAGTATGAGTAGGTACTTGTCATCTAGGCACTGACCTAATCATTTCCTACAAGAAAACTCTGCACAGCAGGGAGTGAGGAGTGATGATATTAACTTTCCTCGCTTGTGGATGGAATGTAGATTCAGAGCCTTCAGGTGGATGCTGGGTGGAGGTGAGGCTTTTGAAATGCTCTATTAATAGCAGCAGTAGCAGCAAATCACTATCAAAGCTTTCAGGTAAGTACTTTTGAATCTAAGATTTTACGAGGTGCAAAGACAGTCAGGTCAGACAAAAACATAAGGAAAACACATTTCTGATTGTAGATGATCTTCAAGTATCAGTAAGTCTAAATGCTTGCTGAAACTTAACAGAATGATTTAATTATGAACTGATTGCCTTTATGTCATCACACAGGCAGCAGCCTCTTATTTTTCATGACACATGTAAAACATTTCGACACTCGAGCATTACATGTAGTGAGAGTGCAAACGAATGGTGAAATTGAGTGCTTGAATAAAATAAGCTGTCAACTCACAGATTTACAAAAATGACTGTTTTCAAGCACCAACAGTTGCCATTTTAAGTTTATGTAAAAACTTGACTTTGTTGCTTTGTTCCCACCTCCTCTGGAGAGCTGGGGAGGAAACGAGGCTTCTCCATGTCGAGCAGCTTCTTGATGCCCAGCATTACTCTCTCTCTGCGGGTCTGTCGGAACTGCTTCTCTTTGTCACACAGGGCATGGCTGAACCGCAGGTCCAGTTTGGTACTGCAGCAACAATTAACAGAACGAAGGTTTAATAAAATGTAATAGTGGGAAGACCAAACTCATGTTTTAAATGTTCTTCTGAGGAGGCACACAGAGAGTATGATCTCTCTGTGTAAGTACACGTCTGATGATGTTGAAAGTAATCTTTAGCTCAGATAAGATCTGCCTCTGGGTGAAACACACATCCACAGACATGCAGTCATTACGTCTCACCTTCTCATAATTACAAACCCTTCAAACATTTATAGCGTTTCCAAATCCTCCCACAAAACCCCTGTAGTGATGCAACAGGAACTATGCATTTTATCACTAGTCCTGTTATTATTATTGAGTCATGCTGCTTTTCTAGTTCTAATTTTAGTAATGTATTCTTGAACCTGTGACGGATTTCTACACAATCCTGCACCCATAAATAATAATAATAATAATAATAATAATAATAATAATAACAATCATAATAATCATAATAATCATAATAATC
Source organism: Cottoperca gobio (assembly GCF_900634415.1). NCBI lineage: Eukaryota > Metazoa > Chordata > Actinopteri > Perciformes > Bovichtidae > Cottoperca > Cottoperca gobio. Next base: position 14,270,109 of record NC_041358.1, read on the forward strand.
ATAATCATAATCATAATCATAATCATAATCATAATCATAATAATATTAGTATTGCCATTTCACACAGGCCTTTGGATTGATCATAGAGGGAACTGTGCCAAACAAGTATTGCTGTGAAACTAAATAAAAATATAATAAATACACAATTTTTGGGGGGAATACATACCAGATCTCCAGCGACATCTCTAGGTATACTTTGGTTGCCTGTCAAACAGCAAAGCAATAAGATATGTGGTTATTGTTCAGTAAAGGAGCATCTGATTGTGGTTGGTAATTCTGTCAACAAGCAAAAACAAAGTGAAAGATCTATGATGTGTAAAAGAAAATAAGAAGGAAATAGACGGGAATGGTTTAGTAAAACAATAGCAAATTTGTTTTGTATCATTTGCAGTATCATTGCATTATTTATGTAGAAATGTGAATTCATCGGTTTACACTTTTTTAAAAGTGTATCATTAATCAATCTGTTATAATTAACCTCCGTTTTTCTGTTGACACACTGTAGTCTCCGTACACATTCAGTTACTTCAGTCGGCATTATGCAATATTATATCGTATAATATTACATTTCCCTGTAATCCATCTTCACATATTTAATTTCTTCAGAAAACATAGGCTACTAAATAAAATTGAAAGGAAGCTCCTGTAGGAAAAGATGAGATTATAATGATGAAACTGAAGTCTGCTGTGATTGAATGTCTTACTTTGCCAATGAGGAACGCCTCCATCTTTGTCTGGTCTACTCTGAGCTTGGTGATCTCATAGGTTGCAGTCCCAAGTGTCTCATCCATCACATAATTGGCATCCATTAATGTTATCTGATTGGAATAAACATCATTAGTCAAATGGTTAAATACATTTCAGGAGCTGCATATTAGTTATTCTGGCATGTGTTTAAGTGCAGTTCAGTTTTGTCAAGAATTAAACAATGATCAATGTAGACCTTCAGACAATGATTCATTTACTTAAATATATATATGATGATATGATATTTAGCTTTACTCTCTACTACATCACTGCTTGACATCCTGAACTGGTACAGACTGTGCTAGAAAATAATATGCAGGTGTTAACCTCCAGGATGTTCTGCTGGTTTGGGTCTAATATGAAGTGAAAGGTCTCGTTCCATTTTGGGTTGATGTTGTTGTCTATATGCTTGGTCCTCTTTCTGCTCTCTGGGGCCGTTGGGATGAACAGCTCCACATATGGATCCGGGGTGTCCACTGCACACGCACACACACACAATCAGCAGTGTTACTGTTTGTGAAAATAATCCTCTTTATCTAAAATACCTTTCTGTAAATTCCAGTGAAAATAACAAACACATACATGTAGCTAATATGTGCATGCAGCATGTTCTAAATAACTGGCCGCAAAAATATGTTTGAATGTAAGAACATGAATAAGTGGGAAAAACGTATCGAGACTCACACAGGTCACCCAGTGCTCCCTTGGTGACGCTCTCTGCTCGAACCACCGTCACTGTGAATTTGTGAGAAAACTGCTGCTCCACCTGCAATACAACGTTCATTCAGTACAGTTCATTGTCTTGTCGGAAAATCACTCCAACCATAATGACAAACATACGTGCATAATCCATACTGCGAAAGCAGAAATAGTAAGTTATGAAATATGATTTTGACAGATTCTCTGCAGATTCATGTGTCAATCAGTGAGAACTTCTGGGGTTTCGGCAGTTTGACACTGGTTGTCACATGTGAAACTCTAATTCAGGGTTCACTTTCCAGCTGTGTTCACACTGATCAAAAATGACTTTCTCCTTGCAATAGGACAGCAACATGTTAATTTTTTAAACAGATGGCAACACTGGTACTTAAATGTAGTTACAGTGGAAGAAGAAAACAATAGGGAACAAGGAAATAAACAATTGGACAACATTTTATAATAGCAGTTATTGTCAGATGAAAACAAGATTTCCTGTTCGTGAAACCTTAACTGTGAACTGTCATGAGGAAACGGCAAAAGTCAATCAAAGAACATAAACAAATAAATCCATAAACGATTTCTAACCCAACACTACTTTACTATAACTCCAGGATTGTCAATTTGGGAGATTTCCCAAAAGCTTCCTTTTTATCTCACTGTAGCCCCGCAGTTTTGGTAAACGGTAACTGTGACATACATTAGTTACAGAATATGAGTGTCATGAACACCATTTTCCCCAAACTGCAGGTATGTTCCTTATTACTGTACCCTGTATGTAACTAGCCTTTACAAAAATACTTTCCTCGCCCAATTGTTATTCCCTTGCTCCCCATAGTCTTGTTTTCTACCAATGTACCTACATGTAAGTACCTGTAGCAACCAAAGTAAGAACGTTATTGGTGCCTGATTCATACAATGAAATGACACTGTAAATCTCAGGCTGTATTATAAACTCTTACCAAACATTTAGTGAAAAGGCCAGCTCAAAGTTTGTGCTTAGGCCACCGCTCTTTATTGTTGAAGAATATGAGATACTAAGTTAAAATACAGGCATCTTTGGAGGTCATTCTTCTCTAAACAGTGTTTCCTTTGTCCTTCTTAGATATCCATTACTGAACCCACATGTTGGATTAAGAACAATTGTTTTGCATTTCTTTGTGCTGTTGTTTTTTGCGTCAGCCTTGTAGGCATCTAGAACTATCAGTCTTTTCTCAACAAATCTTAAAACCTGTAAATACTCTACATGGATTATGTCATGCTAATCTTTGCTGCGTCACTGTTTAGTTTTTGCTTTGGAGCAATATGGTGAAATTCATTCTACTGTATAATTACAAAATCCAAAAAGCCAATGACCGCTATGCAATAATTTGCACCCTGATTAAAACAACTGGAATCTCTTCATTTCTGTTATTTCTGTTACTTGGCAAATTTTTGCATGTCAATACTCACAATTATATTGGAAGCCATTATGTCAGGTGAGTAATCCTCGGGAAATCCTTCGTCAAGATATGAAGTTTAACTCAAGAGAATATCTCAGTCAAGAAACTGAAGCATTTGGAACCTGGAAATTTCAGGAGTACAGCTTTAACAGACCGACAGAATATTGTTCTCCCATCACACCACCACCACACCATAATCAAGCATATTACTGTATCTTTTTATAAGGACGATACCTTCTTCTCACAGCCAAAGCTGATCAGTGAAGAGTTCTGCATCTTGACAGAGGCAAGGGGAAGTGTGTGTGAGTGTCTGATATATAGACACTCACGGGTGCATCCGAGGAGGTAGTCAGAGGATTATTTTAGCAACATGAAGGCTTTCTCTGTACGGTGGTTGAATACACATATGTTGATAAGAGATTTGCATACAGGGTTAGTGTGTGTATGTATGAGAGAGAGAGCGAGAGAGAGAGAGAGAGAGAGAGAGAGAGAGAGAGAGAGAGTATATGTGTGTGCTGGTGATAGCATATCAAGGTCAGCGAGCCTTTTCTCAGCTGTTCACCAAAGCGTATCATTACTGAGGGGACTGAGAGCACGTAGGGAGTCTGTGTGTTCACAGTATTGGTCACGTAGTTTGCATCAGTGGTCCAACTTTTGCAAGTGCCAGTTCACTCTGCCCTTGTTCTGCAGCGTACAATGAGTGCATGCAGGCTGCTGAGTCCTGTGTGTGCCAAATAACCCAGTGGCTTCACAGCACTACATTTTCATATGGGGACGTTAAAAGTGAAAGAGACACACAGCAACCAGCCATGATGCAAAACAGTTGCAGTAAATTATAGGTGTTATAGGCATACAGTAAATCTCCTATTGTATAAGTGTAAACCTACTTGAGACATGCAAGGCAAAGGTTGAAAGTAAAAAAATAATAATTCAAACCCACACTGCATGAATCACTGTGCATTTCCAAAAATAAATAGTACAGAGAAAAGTCATTAAAATGTATTCATTTACAGAATTATAGGCTTCATACAAAACTTGTTATATGAACAGGTTTGACCAGATTCTTATTAGCTAGGCAGAATAAGGTCAGATCTGACAAGGAGAGCTTGCAGTATGCAATGATAATAATAGAATTGCCTCAGATAATTTAAGACAATAGATATGATAGTGTAAGCTATCAATCTGCAATGATGTAAACAGGAAACATAAGAAATAAAATAAAGATTTATGAATATAAAGACTTGAATGTTGGCAACTATGTGCAACTGTTCACCGTGATCTGCCATAGTGTGCGAGTAAAACAGGCTATTGCCAATTATATTTATAAACCATTATTGCTTTGTAAGTGTTGGCAATAGGACGTTTTCAGTTTCCTTATCCTCTGAGTTGCGTAAAGTGAACTGCTCACGAAGACGCTGGTTAAACCACCACTAACTCCGAGTCTCCTCTTCAAACCTCTGTCCTAAACCATTACACTGTAAAATAATGGAAATTACAAAACGTACCTTAACCGGAGAGCAAATCCTGAAAAATGTGTCGAGATATCGTTCCACCACTGAAGGAGGAGGTGCTTCCAGTCAGTCAGTGAGGACGTTTACGGACTATAAATTGGGAAACATTCTAGCAAACACTAATTACACGTAGACTACCGAAAATAATTATCTTTTTCAAATGTTAGTTTTAAACGTGACTTAAGTTATGGAAAACAACGAACGAGAGTCAGATTCTGACTCAGCTGGAAAAGTTGCAGCTGACGACTGCTCACCAAAAGCGAACGTGCGCAACGATGTCCACATGAGGGCGCGTAGAGACTTATTGGGTGACAAAATAAACATTTGTTTCCTGACTTGCTTAGAGCGTGACAAATATGCTAAATTTTAGCATAGTAGTACAATTATCCTTTTTGGGTCAGTCTGCTGGTCATTTCCAACTCATTTCCTAAATATTTCCAACTCATTTCCTAAATTTCCGTTAGGATTAATAAAGTATCTATCTATCTATCTATCTATCTATCTATCTATCTATCTATCTATCTATCTATCTATCTATCTATCTATCTATCTATCTATCTATATATATCTATCTATCTATCTATCTATCTATCTATCTATCTATCTATCTATCTATCTATCTATCTATCTATCTATCTATCTATCTATCTATCTATCATGTTCGATGCCAATTATTGATAAAAAAATGTCTGTTTGACACGATTATTAATTGTGTGTATATTTCTCGATGCAGTATTGCCATCAGATGCTCTCAAAAAGCATTGTTATTAAGAACAATAATTCATTTAGACAATCTTTTAGAGGAATTGCATTTTATTTCTCTTTAAATTATTATTATTATTATTATTATTATTATTATTATTATTATTATTATTATTATTATTATTATTATTACTACTACAGGTCATTTAGCGGACGCTCTTATCCAGAGCGATTTACAGTGAACTAACTACAGGGACAGTCTCCATGGAGCGATATGGGCTTAAGTACCTTGCTCAAGAGCACAATGGTGACAGTCCTGGTATTGAACTCACAACCATCTGGTGTTTAGTTTGAAAATGTATTTTTAATATTGTAAAAGTGAACACTTAAGATAGGCTACATTCATTAAATATATACAAATAATAAAATGCATTTCTGTAAATTCACTTCGCTCTACAACTTGCCGTTTGCATTGAAATAAGTACAGTTTGACATATGAAAGTTGGAACTTTTCAGACTTTCTTTTGTTATAAATTAATTTCAATATTTTATTAGAAAATAAGTAAAAGTAAGACGGGACCAAGAAAGCATTGCCAGTAAAATCAGCTTGGTGAACTAAAAGACCCAAATCCGATTGCGATTGTGAAAGAATAAAAAGTCCTCGCGTTATTCGACGTGTTCATAGCCCCGTCATTGTATCATTCATAAATAAGATGCGAGGACTGGCCAGGTGACGTCACACTTCTCCAGCCATATAAAGGTGCTCCGATCAGTAGGTTGAGACACTAAAACTCTCCGCCCCAGAGCGACACCACTGCGGAGGAAAGAAGAGAGAAGGAAAAAAAAAACGAGATCCGACAAAGACTTGGAGCATGAAAAGATTTACATTTGCGGTATTCCTCTTGGCACTGGGTGTTCTTGTCTGCGAAGGGGGTAAGTAAACAGAAAATCTGATTTTACATCTCTAAAAAAAGTCCTTAAAAGTTCGGATTTTGGTGCCTAAAGATTTATTTTCGTTTATATTTCTATTAGTTGTGTGTATCTTTATATTAGATAAACCACTCATTATGTTGATATGGATTTTATGGGAATAAAATCCATATCTGCCTGTAACACTAAAAGGTTAAAATGCCATTCGCTCAGAGGTGTTATTACATTGTAGAACAAATAGTGTAGTGTTTTTGATTCAATTACATTTTTAAGCTTTTCTAACAAATGTGTTCTGGTGTCTGAATTGAATTACAAACCTAATGAGGTACCCTCCAACATTATCTGTCACAGGTAACCTATGTTGCTCAGAGCCATGTCAGAACAAGGGTGTTTGCACAGCACTTGGAACAGATAATTACGAGTGTGACTGCACACGGACAGGCTATCATGGGCAAAACTGCACATCGCGTAAGTATGAATGGCACACATGAGGAGAAAGCAAAAGTTCGAAGTAATTGTTGTGGTGATTTGTTCAATAATTAACTTTCTCTCTTTGCTTTTACAGCTGAATTCCTCACTTGGATCAAAATATCATTGAAGCCATCGCCCAACACTGTCCATTATCTTCTCACTCACTTCAAGGGCTTCTGGAACATCATCAACAACATCTCATTTCTCAGAGATGCCATCATGAGATATGTGCTGACATGTAAGCATCTCTAGTGAAAGATGGATTGGTTTCATAACACATCCAATAACTTGTACAGCAGCTTGAAATAAGTAGTTGTGGCGTTTTGCATTAATATTTAAATTATTATTATTTTTCCTCTAGCTCGATCCCACTTGATTGATAGTCCTCCAACTTTCAATGCGGATTATGGTTACAAAAGCTGGGAGGCCTATTCCAACCTTTCCTATTATACACGATCCCTCCCACCGGTGCCAGAGGATTGCCCAACCCCTATGGGAGTAGTAGGTGAGTACACTCTCGATGCCTTTGGAAAACCAGTTTTCTCAGATTCTTGAATACTGAACAAGATTAGCCTGGCCCCATTACGTCACGAGCAGTGCAAAAATTGATCCCTTCTGCTGGATTGACAGAGCAGAAATGTGCCAAGGCACAGTAAAACCTGTTCCAGCAAGCCAAAGCTAAAGAACATGAGATCACATTAAACGTGTCTCAGGAACTTACGAGGACAGTTAACCTCAGTCATAGATTTTCCTACAAGTAAAAGTAAATCATCACATTTTTATCCAAACTGGAATGATTCTGTATTGTAGTGTTGTATGCTTACTGTTATGTCCTCAATTGCCTCCCCAGGTAAAAAGGAGCTACCTGATGCTAAGCTATTGGCTGAGAAGCTTCTAATGAGAAGACAGTTTATTCCGGACCCGCAGGGCACCAGTCTGATGTTTGCGTTCTTCGCACAGCACTTCACCCACCAGTTCTTCAAATCTGATATGAAGAAAGGACCTGCTTTTACCCTCGCTAAAGGTCATGGGGTAAGCATCGCAGATTTCAAGCCTCATCAGATTTTAGTCCGGAAAGGGGGACAAAGATTTGTGAATTAATAAATTGTTTGCTTTCAGGTGGACCTCAGCCACATTTATGGAGACACGCTAGAGAGGCAACACAAGCTCCGACTCTTCAAGGATGGCAAGCTTAAACATCAGGTAGGAGAAGAGACCGATGGATAGTAGTTTAAACAGCCCAATGCTTCAGACCACACAAGTTTCCAACAGTTTCTTCTTCTCTTGCGTAACTCTGCAGATCCTGGATGGAGAGGTGTACCCTCCAACAGTAAAGGAAGTGGGCGCTGAAATGCACTACCCTCCTCATGTTCCCGACTCTCACCGCTTCGCTGTGGGCCACGAGGCATTCGGCCTGGTCCCCGGTCTGATGATGTACGCCACCATCTGGCTGCGGGAACACAACCGGGTGTGTGATGTGTTGAAGGAGGTCCACCCTGACTGGGACGACGAGAGGCTCTTCCAGACCACACGGCTCATTCTGATTGGTGAGTCTATGGTTTTAAAAATATTTCCTGTTATGTAAGCTGGGAAAATAAAGTCAGAATAACAAGAAAGATATGTGATGTCATAGTATTTGTGTAATTAGTATGAAAGGAGGAAGTTGTACTTTTTTATTTCGTTAACCATTAACCCTGTTGCACACAGTGGAGCATTTGACCTCTACTGTGAGATAGAGGAAATGTTTAGTTATTAATTTCAGGACTTCACTGCATGCTAACCAACTATTAGTCATCACCAAAATGATTTAAGGATACAAACAGTCCTAAAATACACTGCTTCATTTGTGTCTGATGTGGATTTTCCACCAATAAAGCAAGTTACTTAGTTAAAAGTTCTTTAAATTGCAGCTACTTCTTCTCCGGCCAGGATCTATGAATGTGCAAATATTTTTGTGCACTGGAGGTTTCACGTCTCTAAAAAGCAAAGCACATTGTTAAGTTGAGGGACTTTAAACGCCTATAATATCTTCATTATGTTTTCTTTTGCCCTGTAGGCGAGACCATCAAGATTGTGATCGAGGACTACGTGCAGCACCTGAGCGGCTATAACTTCAAGCTCAAGTTTGACCCCGAGCTGCTGTTCAACCAGCGCTTCCAGTACCAGAATCGCATTGCATCCGAGTTCAACACCCTGTACCACTGGCACCCTCTGATGCCTGATACTTTCCAGATTGAGGAGAGTGATTACAACTATAAACAGTTTGTCTTTAACACCTCCATAGTGACCGAGCACGGCATCGGAAACCTTGTGGAGTCGTTTACCAATCAGATTGCTGGACGGGTAAGAACTGTTTGTTTAGATTTAAATTGTAACACCATTCTCGCTTTAATGCAGATTAACTGACTTTCCCTTCATGTTTTTAGGTTGCTGGTGGCCGAAATGTCCCAGGACCTGTCATGTATGTGGCCATCAAGTCCATTGAAAACAGCAGAAAAATGCGCTACCAGTCTCTGAACGCCTACAGGAAACGATTCTCCATGAAGCCCTACACCTCTTTTGAAGACATGACAGGTGAGACAAAGCCTAATATATATACTTTATATACTTGCAAGTGACAAGGATCACTGCAGAAGATTTTTTAAAAGGTTAATATCCAAATAGCGTGAAAGGAAAAGTTGCCTTTGGCCAAATTAATAAAAGCATTTTCATGAACTGATTTCAGGAATGCGAGCTTGAACAACACGCCCAGGTGCTAAAGATCGGGAGATCTAAGTTAATATCCCAGATTAATTATTATTAAAGAAATTGTATGGAGTCCCCAGCAACTTTGGAGCATAGGAATTTATTTCCTGTGACTCTAAAAAAACAGATGTTCATTTCATCTAAAGATAGTGTAAGCAGATTGTCATCACAGAGAGCAAGACATAAACAGATGAGAGAGAGATCTTCTGCTTGAGAGGAGAATAACTAAATGAATGTGTGTGCATGCTTGTAAAGGAGACAAGATGAAGAAAGCCGTAAAGTCAAGACGAGACATAATCTTTATCTACTATTTGCTCAAATTGAATCAGTAAAAACAATGAGCTCATATTTAGACTAGCAGCAAGGTTTGCAGCTGCTGATCTGGTGATCCTGACTAAAACTATGCCCTCCTTTTTGTTACTCAGGAGAGAAAGAAATGGCCGCACTGCTTGAGGAGTTCTACGGTCACGTTGACGCTGTGGAGCTCTACCCGGGTCTGCTGGTGGAGAAACCAAGAGAAAATGCCATCTTTGGAGAGACCATGGTGGAGATGGGCGCCCCTTTCTCCCTCAAGGGCTTATTGGGAAACCCCATCTGCTCCCCGGAGTACTGGAAGCCGAGCACATTCGGAGGTAGCATAGGCTTCGACATTGTCAACACCGCCTCGCTGCAGAGGCTCGTTTGCAATAACGTCCGGGGCCCCTGTCCGGTGGCATCGTTTCATGTTCCCGACGTGAAAGAAACGGGGTCCATGATCATCAACTCAAGCACATCCCACAGTGATATCAACCCCACAGTCATTTTGAAAGAAAGGACTACTGAGCTCTAATTTTTTATTTTCTAAGGTTATCTTTTAATGTATGTATTTATTTATTTATGTATTTATTGTATTCTATTTATAAAATAACATCACACTTTTTATACACCATTTTTGACAGCAAAAATCTGTGGATGTGTTTATTTATTGAAATATTAACTGTATTTTTTTTTTATTATAAGTTATTGTTACAGTAATGACCTCAGACACTGCGACTTGATACTTGAATGTTAGTTTACAATTTTAAATGCATAGTAGCGTACATTACATTCCTAATGTTCTGTTTGGTCAAATGCTACTCTTCCATTTATGTTCATACAAGTGTACGATTGTCCCAGGACACTACTTTGAACTTTTTTACAGCGAGAGAGATACAGTGTGGTAGTAACGTTCACAGTGCACTTAATAACTGATGTTGACTCTCTCGATCAAATGTTACATAACGAAGAGTGCATTACTATTTTAGTATTGTCTTGGTATTTTTTCTACTTTAGTCTGTGTATTGGCTTATTGAAATAATGTTAATGACTACGCTACACTGTTGTTTAGAATTGCATTCCTAGAGAAATTGTTTCATTTAATTATACAGGCTTAAAATGGCCATGTACTGCATATAACCAGGATGTTAGTTTTGTTCTCAGTGCCTATTGACTTGCAGGTTGACACTAATAAATGCTTCTAGGAAATGGAGCAAATTCCTCAGAAATCAACTGACTTTGTTATCATGTTTCTTTTTTTAATACAAACCTTCCGATTGATGCTATGGGAGCAAACAAGTTTTTTTCTTTCAAAGGAAACGATGTTATCAAAGACTGAAGAAGTGTTAAGCACGCATTAGTTCAGAATTCATTATATTTTGAAAAATATAATTCATTTTTTGTAAAAAGAAAAGAATAGTTTCATAGATTGGCGGTATGGCAACGGCAAGAAACAAATCCAAATTATTATTATTTTTAAACACAAAGGCAGACTATCACAGTACAGCCTGTAACTCCTCTGACCGTCGGTCAGTAACATACTGCTGTTAAGAACTCGCAGTTTGATGAATCTTCCACATCCTACAGATATTTTAATATAGGTGTGATAAAAGTTTGATACATAAATCAGTTTTACAAGACCATATTTTGACATAAGAATATATCTAATACAATTCCAATTTATAGTATTGCGAACTATGGAAGCTGAAGAGTGCTATCAAAATAAGTGTACCTTTATAATTAGTGTGCGCGTAAAATGGAAATGAACAGCAGGAAAAACAAGTTGTAAGATGCAAAGAGACATATTCTAGAATAATAAATGGAATACCAAAATGCAATTTAAAAGCCTTTACAGAAGCACTTGGTAATTACAGTTATACGTCAATATATTGAGATATTTCTGTCAGTGCCACACTAAATGATAATTCTAGTACTTTTATTGATATCTCGCATATCTCGAACCATTCATCCAATCTACTTCACACGTTGCGAGTGTATTGCTGGAGACCCAAGATGTGCAGTGTCGAATTTGGTGCAATGCAGCAAAATGCCTATTTGGAAATTAATACACCCGCTGAGTGTATTTCACCTGTGTTCTGGCCGCAATCGTACCAGGTATTTTTTCTTTATGAACCAGACTGTATTTGGCTGGTGTTTCACACAACTATGTCATGGCAGGTGTATTACTCAGTACCCAGGAAGCGCAGTGTTGAGTATAAGGTTCTTTGTATGAGCAGTTCTTGAGAAATCCGCAAGCAACAATAGCACAGGTCAAGCATTCAGCCCGTTACGAATAGGCATGTTTTGCTTGGGCAATGCACTAGTTTACTGTAAATGCAAGGTGTGAGTCTGTCTCCACATGTCAGCCCTGTGATTGACTAGCGACTTGACAATGGTGTACCCCAACTTTTGCCTAATGTCAGCTGGGATTGGCTCCAGCCTCCCGACATCCCTCAAGGATAAGCGGGTATAGCTAATGGATGGATGGAAAAGATTCTGGAGTCCTCATGTACACTTACTGTATGCATAAACATATTCTTATCTTACAGGTTTAAATGAGCAAGTTATCTTGATAATAAGATTAATGTAAGTTATGAGGGGTCATTGTTTCAATCTTAACCTACATTGCCTGAGTTTTCACTTTTCAGCACATCAGCTAAAACATGTAGACACTTGTCAGGCTTGAAGGGATCTGCCTGCTGTCAGGCAACATGGCACGATCGCCTGGTTCACAGATAAGCTGTGAGATAAATCAGATCAGAAATGTCTCACTGTAGCATACCCTTTCCCTTTAGAATATGTCTGTCTGAATTCAAGGAAAGATTTTGATCAGTTCATATTCCTTGAGTTTCCTTGAGTAATACTACTACTGTATATTCCCAGCAACAGTTTCTGTGTACTACTGGTTTTGATATTACTTTGTGTTGATTTGAAATTGCTAACATAACAGCATGCCACATGGCAAAGACGTAGCGGAAAAAACGTTCCATTACTTGATGTACGTGTTGCCGTGATAGAATGCAGAAGGATAAAAATACCTTTTCGCTGTATGTGAGGTGTGAAGATTAGCACCCAGTCCAAAAGCGTACAGGAAACCTTGCCTCAGCAGTATAGGTTGGCAGTGCAACAGAGGAATTAAGTTATTGTTCGAGGGTAGCCATTCAAAAACAAACATGGTGGAAGGAATGTTGACGTGACTGGTGGCACAGAGTGGTGAGTCAGGCCGCCGGGCATCATCCCATCTAAACGCAGACAATGACAAGCTAAGATTTCCCATCCATTCAAACATTTCTCACAACTGATACAGAGAGCATATTTACTTTCTCCCCTCACACTCGACGATTCAAGTTTTAAACACAAAACCACAAAGAAGCGAGGAAATTATACTAATTAATTCATGTGCATCAGTTGTCATCTGAACTGAACCTGATGGACAGTTCCTCCTCCATCTCATAATCTTTGTTCTGTACTTCAAAAGGACCAGGCGTAGAATTCCCCGTCAGAGGGACTTGGCCCATCACGGCATGAAAATGACCTAATTGTGCGCGCACATTATTTGTTTTCCCTCACTGTCAGTTGCCCGAGGGTGAGTATTATTATTCCAATGTGCATCAATGGCATGCTCAGGTCCCGGTCTATGAGATTTAGCAGGGGAGCACATCTTTCTTTGTGTTGGTGTAATGAGCATGAGCGGGCCGTTGGCCCAGGTGTGGGAGTAGATCAGGAGACTTCAGTGTGTGTTTTCCCTCTGACCGCTTCTGGACCTCTCTGGAACCAGACCCGGTGTGGAGGACGTGATCCGAGACCAGAGTTACGTGACGCCTTGCAGGTGGCAGGGCCTGGGGTCAACTGGGAGCTTGCGCGGGCCAACTCCACACGTGAAGCACTGGCACTGACAATCCGGAAGCCAATTGTCACTTACAAAGATTTAAATTATATAATAACAAATGTAGATTATCTGAGAGCACACAGTTTTGCTTTTCTTTGGCACCATCATAGTCATAGTCATAGTTTTGAAAACAATATGTTAAATGTTAGATTTCTTTATCTACAGCGGACCCCTAAGAAATATTTGATCCAGTGAAGTAATGAGTTTAAAAAGTTCTACACCAATTTAGCATTGTACAATCCATGCAGCATAACCAGAAATGTTGTCTTTTTTATTTCATGCATCCTTTTTCCTTAATTACCCACAATGCAACTCAACTGCAGACAGTTCAGTTGAAGATTTGGTTGTGGTTGATAAACCAAAACTAATATATTTTGATAAAATATCAGAACATTTTGAAAGGTACCCATCACAACTTTCCAAAAGCCAAATATATTCAGTTTACAATATTTCAAAATAGAAAGCCAATCCTCACAGTGGAGAAACAGAAACCAGAGAATGTTTGGTGTTTTTGCCTATTAATGGTCTGTGGATCGACTAATCGACCATTCGAGTGACGTGCCCTTTGTAGCATGAATGAAGTGTTTTATGAAATGATGAGGTGATTTCTCTTTGTGCTGAGAACGGCAACAGTGTTTCCGAAAATGTGCTTAAGCAATTGAGAAAAACTAATAATTACAGCCTACATAATGATGGCTGCAATTTAGCCTAGCCTGTATCCACCCACATGCTCGTGGGAGGTCTTTTAAGCGTATATCCTGACATGTAATGCTGAGTCTGTGATGTGTTTTGCTGCTGTTAGGGCAACATAACTGCCATAGGGAAGATAGCTATGTGTCATTGTCAATGATGTCACTTTCAAAATAATGATAGTTTCACTACTCTTCACACATTCACACCAATAACATTGTTTTCATATTTTCATGAGCATGTGATAGTTTAGGAAGGAAAAAGCCCGGGGCGTACATTATGAGAAGTTGGTCGGGTAAGATTCCTGTTAAATATCACAGTTTGCTCTTTGGTGTCTGAGTGTATTTCTGTGAATTGGTAGGATGTTCTGTGGCCAATCGCTGCTTAACAGCAAACCTGGTTATTAAAAAATTCCTGTAATGGGCAGGAAGATAAGTCAGAAAGCCAGGACTAAACAGCAAAAGTGCAATTGAAGTGAATCCATAGGATATGAAAGAGGCCGCTGCAAGGAAGGGAAGGGCAAGAGATTAAAAAAAACCAAACACAATAGAACATTGTGCAAGTAAAAGGAAGAGAAGACCTGATGATTCATCTTCATTTACCTCCGTGATTCCACCTATTGGCTTACTCAAGATGACATTTTTGAGGTGAAAATGATTTCATACTGAATTCTGATCTACAAACAGTAAATCATGTACCACTGAGTATAACTTTTAAATAGTATTGTAACGCGTTTGATTAAGGGCAGTCCAGTTTAATCGGTATTACTGCTGTTGTCCCCCGTCGTGGGACTAATAAAGGATTTCTGATTCTGATTCTGATTCTGATTTTTCAACTGCTCATTTATCAACATTACACATTAACAGCAAACACTGAAAATAAAGGTGTCTGTTAAGAAATAGAAACAGAAGAAATGAAGGGAACACGAAAATAAAAACAAAACAAAGAAGAACAGAAACAAAGTAATTAATAGAAACAAAGAACAAAGAAAGAGAAAGACTATATGATTAGAAGATTATATGTATTTTAGTCCAATGAAAAAAGAAAAAAGATGGAAATAAAGAAAGAATGCGAGAATACATCTGGCTCGCCAAGGTCTGACCCTCATGGTCCGCATGTCTCTGCATGTCTTTCGACAAGGAGGAATGCCTGGCACCTGATTGTTTACATTTGCAATGAACCCGCATGTTCGTCTGACGCGCACATCACAGGAGAGTCCCTTAGACAGAAACTATCTAGAGTATCTCTATAACAGAGCCTTTTAAGGATGCACAGGGCGTTCTCCATCTACAACACTTTGCAAAACAGCAAAATAAAAACATAAAAACAGCTGTCGAACTGTCACACGAACATGCTGTCATATCATATCATCGTCACATACTCACTCACAGCACACACTTACTCATCTTCCATACGTACAGTATCGACACTTCACTGTTATACATCATACCATTTGAGGACCTGAAGAAGCAGACTCAGTGGATGACATCACATACCAAAGATGTTAGAGATGATCTTTGTTTATCTAACCTAACGCCACCTCTTGGATCTGTACTTAACCTGATAACAATCAGCCTCTGATCGTTAAAGAACAGGTTGACACTTTTCCAAACCTTTCTTACAACGAGCTAATACTCATATTCATCATCTCATCTAACTGTCACAAGAAAGCAAATAAACATATTTCTCACAATGTTTAAACTATTCAAGTCTATCAAGTTACTAATTATTTTGTAGTACAAAGTTTTGTATGTAAAACACAAGATAATGTAATACAATATGATGATGATGATGATGATGATGAATCTCGAGTAACACACATATGAAATAAAGATGTTTTACCACACGGACATCTAACCTAAGTTGAAATACTTCTTCCAAATGAATGCTTTCAACATGTGGACACTGAAAAGGACACTTTACATCGTACTAAAGGTGACTATCTTGTCACGCACAGACTTTGGTATCAGTGTTGCTCAGTCCCTTTCCCACACACACATACCTCTAGTGACTAACAGCGTGTGACAATTTACCTTTGCAAAGTCAGTTATTTTATCTGGTGTCTTGAAAGTGTTCCCATGTTAGTAATAGGGTGTCTTGAACTCTCTTACCTTGACACACCTTGCATTCCTTCTCTGCGTTTCACATTACTCATGAAACATTTTTCTAATAACAATCAAACAAGTCGCAAAGTGAGCAACATATCGCAAAGCTTTTACAATCATCACCTCAGAAATATTGCTAAAATAAATTCTATTTGAACTTTTAGAGATGCAGAAACTGTCGTACATGCTTTTATCTCCTTGCGTGTTAATTTCAACAGTCTCTCCTCTTGTCTTAACCTATAATCTTTGAAACGACTACAGTTTGTACAGAACTCAGCTGCTTGCCTTTTAACCAGAACCAAGAGGTACAATCACATCACACCTGTTTCAGCGTCTTAGTATTGGCTCCCTGTATGTTTTGGAATTCATTTTAAGACGTTATTGATTATCCTTAAGGCCACGATCGGGCTCCAGACTATATTTTAGACCTTTTAATCCCTTATGAACCTTTTCATACTTTGAGATCCTCTGACAGAGGTCTTCTATCTCTTCCATAGCCCAGGCTGAAATCTAAAGGGGACAGAGCTTTTGGGATCAGGGCCCCGAGGCTCTGGAACGACCTGCCCAAGCATATCCTGATTTTATCTGAGTTGCTTGTTTATTTTATTGGTTTTTAATTTCTTACTAATTATCTTGATTTTGCCCTTATCATTCACTTTGGTATTGTATTTCCTTTTTCTATCTGTGAAGTCTTTTGTACTTTGTTTGATAAGTGCTCTATAGATAATGTTTAATATTATTTATTATAAAGTAATGAACTGTAGTTTATTCAATTGGCTTTGGCAGCTAGCACAGGTGGAAGCAAATGATAAAGATTCAAATCATAAAAAACTATTGTAAATTATATCAGAAGTAATACAGATGAATTGCCGACTTATAACAAAAGCCATGTGAATCACATTTGTACCAATTCAGTAGATTTACTCCTGGCTAGAAAATCTTTCAGTTTTTTTCCCTTTCAAAGACACACATGTTTCTCATTTCATCTCGCCAAGGACGTCAAGAAAAAATGACGTTTTTGCGTTTGTTGGAGAGCTCCATGAGTTAGACTCCACAGGGATCCAGGACTTGGCAGGACAGCCGCATTCAGCAAAGCAACGCTTAATTGGTGTCCAGAATCAGCACGTAACTTGATGATGAATGCGTGTGTCAGATTTGTGGACATCGAGCAAGTTGAATGTGAATTCTGGAGAATGTTGGTGTGTGTGTGTGTGTGTGTGTGTGTGTGTGTGTGTGTGTGTGTGTGTGTGTGTGTGTGTGTGTGTGTATGTGTGTGTGTGTGTGTGTGTGTGGATGTGTACACACTTTCAAATCACTAAAAACCAACTTCAATAAATGTTGAGTCATGATTAACAGTTTTAGCAATATCGAGGAAAGCTACTACTGATTATGTCATTTCCATAGAAAGTTAACCCTCTGTTCAGGAATGATTGTGGTTTCTCACGACAGAAGGTTAGTAGCATTTCTTCATGCAAAGGATTACAACTATATATATATATATATATATATATATATAAAAAATACTGCTTGACTTAAATTCAAACGTGATTTCTTTTTAGTTTACATTTTTTATTCAGATTTATTTAATATATATGCAGAAACATGATACCAGTTGGAGCCGGGGGGGGGGGGGGTTACAGTATGTAGCCACTTGTATTGTGGTGGAAATTACATTACAGTATTATACCATCACTTGTGATAGTAATTCAAAATTACAACATTTCTTAAGAATTAGAAACAAGGAAATGTCATGATGATGATGAACTTCATAGTAGTAATTTCACAATTACTGGCTTTTATGACAAGAATAAGACACCTGTTTGAGATTAGGTTTTGTGAGACTTTACTTGTGACCTTCCACAGAAGCTGCTGCAAAAGTTTCCATGACATTTGTCATATTTGTACTGTGTTGTCAAAACACATCAGCTTTCAAGCAACAAGGAACTCAAAGCATGTCTTTAGCGCAAAACTACACTT
Organism: Cottoperca gobio; assembly: GCF_900634415.1. Classification (NCBI taxonomy): domain Eukaryota; kingdom Metazoa; phylum Chordata; class Actinopteri; order Perciformes; family Bovichtidae; genus Cottoperca; species Cottoperca gobio. Next base: position 14,288,308 of record NC_041358.1, read on the forward strand.
CCTTGTGTTGCCTTTGATTTGAACAGAAGGATGTCTACGCCATCATACAAGTGCCCATCATTTTTTCAAAGTCAAGCATGTCCTCAGATTGAAATAGAAGGTTTATTGATATATTGGCACAAAAATCACCTTTTAAAAGAGCACAATGTTGAAATAAACCGAAAAATAAGAGATTTTGGGAAAATATTATTTGAATTTTGTTTGTTTGTTGTCTTTTTTAAAGGTTAAATCATTTCCTAAAAGAGCTGGGCATTGTGGTTTTAGGATAACGTTACTCAAACAGTAATAAACAATGCATTTATTGGGGACTATCTTAAACTGTGGATTAATATACATGGTGCACCAGTAAAGAGTGTTTATGGCAGCAGGACAGTGTTTGTGAGATCGACTCACAACAGTGTGGCTTATAGATGTGTTTTATATAACATGTAACTTTGTGGCACAGAGGAATAAGCTGTATTGAGCTTTGGATACACAGACAATACTTACTTAGTTGGATTAGTTTATTGTTAGTTTTGATCTTTTTCTGCAATATGTTGGCAATGAGAAAAAATCTGAATATTGCCAGCAAAGGTTTAATCTTTTTTTGAACATAAAATATCAACTAACTATAACAGACAGAACATCTGTAATTTCTCTTAGGTCTTCTGACATGTGGGTGAAGTTTTTGAATAGTTTTATTTAAGTTATGTGTGTAGAGACAACAACTACATTGATTTTGAAAGGGCTTCCTTATGATTAAGTCGATGACTTAATGCTTAAGAAAACATATAGGAAACCATCAGAAGCTGTTTGCATGCTTACAGTGGATGAGTCATTGTAGGCTAGAGACTGCACGTAAACACATTAAGTCTGAAGAGGGAGTGACTCTTCAGCGGAAGGGGAGAAGTACACCTGATAAAGGACATCTGGCTTCTGGCCAGAATGTAGCAAAGTTTCATCAGAAAAACATGACACTGAAAGCGTTACTGGTTTTGATGTTTCATCTGGTATCGGGGATTATCTATTTGTATATGGTAAATACAAATAGATGAATACATACAGCACAATGGCTTTTTCTCTACATTTTTTTGACATTTCATAAACTTATTGATCAATCAAGAAAATAACCAGCAGCTTAATCAATGATGAAAATAATCGTTAGTTGTATTTAGGAATTAATTAATTCATACGTTTGATTCGTAACTAATTCAAATTCAAATAAAATAAAAATCCCTGCACGATTCAGAGAAAGTGAATGACAACTGTAGTTCCTCACAGACCTGCGTTCTGCTCTCTGACTGAATGATTGCAGCTTTCCTTGCGGCTTGCTCTGTGTTCCTGCAGCTCCTCCCAGTGGCATCTTTGGTAACGTGTATATCTCGTGTAGTGCAGGGTTTTTAAAGTTGCGTCACTTTTCTGCTCTGGACTTGAAACAGTCAACAGGGGCCTCTCGGGTTGAAATAGAAACACCAACATTACTGTGCGATGACTAATATTTATGAATTGTTTGAGATAGTAGCAACAGTGGCTGGATAGAGGAGATGGGGGACTGCCACCTCATCACTCCCTCCCTTTCTCTTTTTCTCTCTCTCTTACGCACTACTCACTGAACAAGCTTTAGTGTTTAGTGACGCAAACACACACATACACACACACACACACACACACACACACACACACACACACACACACACACACACACACACACGGATATAATGAATCAGGGGTCTTTGTGGAGATATTTAACCACTAAACCATATTCTTTGAAATAATGACCAATGACTTTCTCTTATTTCTCAGCATGATGGATCATATTAGTGGTGATGGCAAGGGAAAATTACTGACCGACAGTGCTGTGTTTTTCCATTAAAGGTCTGTAACTACAGTTCTGGGGCCTATATTGTCTACATATACTTTATATTACATACATTATACAAGAATGTCATCAGAAAGACACATCAGGAAAACAGGAAACAGGCGTCGAGAGACCTTAAGGCACTGAGAATAGAACATATGGAGTTACTGAGGCGCCTGGTTCAAGTATCAGAAAGTCCTTTTAATTAGTTAAGTGCATAAGAATAAGAATAACATCATTATTCTGTTGACTCAGTGTGAGTGTATAGAATCAATAAACCAGGGAAGTAAAAGTGCTGTTGCAACAATATTCTTTCCATTGTCTTATTGTGTATCCACGTGGGACTCCAGCTAACGATTACTTTCATTATCATCAATGGTGAATAATGCCCATCACAATTTTCCAGAGGTCAAGGTGACCAAAAATGACTTGTTTTGTCTGACAAACGGTCCAAAGCCCAAATACATTTATTTTACAATCATATGAGACAAAGAAAATCAAGTGAGGTTTTGGCATTTTTGCTTGAAAACTTAACCTAAGCAATTGTATGATTATTACAATTGTTGCCGATTATTGTTCCGTACACTTTCTGATTGGTGTTGCTAAAAAATGGGGATATTAATGTAAAAGACCTTGAATATAACCTACACTTAAACCTACATCTGACAAGTATTTAAGACTTTTAAGTATCTCCACAGAAATGAAATCTGTGGAGATAATTTGTACTCTTTTTTTAAGAACAATTTTAATCTAATTTGAGTTATAAATTGACTGGAAATATGACTCATTTATGCGTACATTATTGTAAATAATAACAGGACTGAACGTTCTCCCTTTGAGCACAGAAAAAGCTTAACAAATGAAATACAGTAAGGATTCATTTCTTATGAAATAACATGTCTGTTCTTTTATCTTCTGTCATTTTGTCTTGACTTCTGCAAGACATTCGTGCCATTTCACACGCAGGGAGAGCATTTAGAAAAGAAAAACTTTTACCCGCAATGAATCACTGAAACAAAGGTTATTTACTAATGTTCTCCATAAGAGCAGACGAGTGTCTGTGCATTTCCATTGCTCCCAACAGATGCTGAGGCAGACACACACGCATAGAGACATAACATTCATACCAAAAACATCCTTTTGTTTGAGAAACCATATGTTTTTGTCATGCCATCCTCGTCTGCATTGCCTGTTTCAGTTTATTCATTTAAAACCTGCCCCAATCTATCACTAAACACTTCGCATCACAATTTCCATCTGTTTGCTTCAGAGTTAACGTGCACTCAATGCTTTTGGCTTTCACTGTAATTTCACTGAAAGTTAAAGCAGAAGAAAGTAAGGTTCAGTAAGTGTTGGGTTCTCCACTTCACCACAGCTTTAACGGGTTGGTTCACATTTGTTCCCACTTACCTTTAGCAGTAACTAGCCATGTAGGTCGTTTTGGTTTAACTTTTGGTTTTGAGATATCTGTGTCTAAGATTTCTCCCATCACCTCAGTACAATGGAAGTGAATGGAGTTTTGTTTATGGTGCTTAAAACATTGGAAAATACCGTCAAAAAAAAATCTTCAGCAACTGAAACTTTCTCAGAAATAATTCATATAATAAATATGAATAGTTACTACAATACTCTTACTTTCTATCAATAAATATGGTAAAGTAACAGGTTCTGTTGATTATTATTATATATTTTTAATAAAATTATTATATATTATCCACAGCCATAGGGTCATAGGTAAAGGACATAAGTGGGAGGGGGCACTGGCATTGGGTCTGTATTTGTGTTTCTATCTCTTTTTTATTTATATATTGAAACCTAAGACAGTTACTGTATGTTGGCACACCTTGCCTCCAATTTGATGTGACTGTCAGCAGGTATTTAATCATGGAGTGTACATTACTTGTATAAATGCATTCAACCTCTTTTGTGCTATGTCCTTGTACCTCCGCAAAACTAGTTACATTTAAATAAAGTCACATTTAAATTAATTAAATCTATCACAAATTAAAAACAGATCTGTTTAACTTTCTAAATACATTCACTACTACAATACTAATTACATTTTAAATGCTATAGGCACCCCAAACGAATTTCCCCTCACTTCCATTGGATCGCAGACTCTTAAAAATATATAAAATGTTGTGAATTGACTCTTTAATAAGTTCAGAGTTAATTAAAGAAGATCAAAGAAGCTGCCAGGTTAGGTATGGCATCTACGCAGACTTGCCAGAGCGTGGAGGAAGAGAAAGAGAGAGAAATTGTGGGAGTGTGCCAAAGTAGTGGAGGCGGAACTTGGAGAACCATTTCCGCACAAGTGTGCACCTGAATGCAGGAAGGGCGTGGTTTGGGAAGATTTGGTGGAAGACACCTTTTTTCTGAAAGTGTGAATGCCTTCGGACTCTCGAGCACTGTGTATAGGTCTTTACGTCATGTGATCTGTTTGTTGCTCTGTAATCTGCAGACAAACAAAGACTTTAGGGTGGACGGGAGCTAGGAGGAATCACCACCGTCACTTTAAACCTCAGGCGCAGCAGTGAGAGACGGCTTGAAGCCTCTCAATGACTCTCAATTCCTGTTCATAAGGATGATTAAAATGTCAGAAGGGAAACCACATTTCAGTCAGAGTCTGGCCAGAAGGAAACTTTTGGTATGTATAAAGGAAAACTTTCACATTTCTGTAGTTTCCAGAAATGTGAAAGTTTTCCTTTATACATACCAAAAGTCCAGGCACAAACTTATCAGGCATGTCTGTCATTGGTTATGGAAAGGTGTAGTGTGAGTGTTTTAGAGAGATTTGAATAGTTGAATAGAAATTTAAAGAGACATCTCATTTATCAGGAGTAAATGCTCAAATAAATAGGCTACTGCAGAATTTAGTTGTAACAAGAAATGACAGCGGTTTCCTCTTTTGGTTTGAACATTCTTCACTGACAGTTGCAATCAATCCATGACAAAGGATAAATAATCTGTTAGAAATACAGATGCGAATGGTAATAAATAATCTGACGTGGAGGGAAACTATCAAGAACAAATTGTACATTGTGCCCCACACGACGGCCGCCTGATAAGATCGGTATGAACAGGCCACCTGTGGTTTCCTCCGGGCAGCATTACTTATTAGCTTATTTCCTGCTCCCAACACCATCCCCTCAGCTATGGTATGTAAACATGACTGAGTCACCTAAAGAATGTGAGACAAAAAGGACTCACATGTGCTACATGCAGTATAGTATGTAGGAGAAACTAAAACAAATAGTTTCTCATGTATGAAACACAGCAGTCCTGGATATTTACATTGTGTGACTCAAAAGAAAACCATAACATTCACAAACCTCAGTATAGATATATGAGAAGCAGTGACTGGTTGTAATTGCAGGCTTTGTAAAATGAGATAACTCGTTTGTTCCACATACAAAGAGCTCATGAAGCGTAAGGTTCATGTAGGCTATGTCTATACAATCTATCATCTATATCATAAGTTCTTACAAAGAAAGCTGACGCACACTTATTCAAACACACACTTTATGTACTGTAAGTTTGTCCTGGGCCTGTATATCTTTTTACTTATTGTCCCAATTACCAAACTGTCTTTTTAGGTACAAGTACTGTGAGCTTTTTTTAGATTGGTTACCATGGTTTTTTGAAGTTCATTGTGTCTGTACTATCCAGCCCCTGCGTGGAGGGGATATGCCGGTAGATTTTTAAGAGGACGTAGAGGGAGATAGCCCAGGTAACAAAACAGCCCATTTGTAAAGGTAACTAACAACAACAAGAAAAAAAAATGTACTCTATCCATTGCAGAACATAGAACAAACAATATATTATATATTTACATTATGTAGCATGGATTGCTTGTAGCGGATTTAACTATTAATTAAGAATTATTTCTTTAATTTGGCATAATGCAAGTGCTCACTTTTTAGACTATGGAAACTAAAAGGTTTACTTGAAATTAAATACTTTAACATAAAGTTAACTTAATACTGGGGCACCACTCTCTATTAAAGAGAAGAAAATAGTTAATTAATCAATTAAAATAGTCAAAATCTGAAACGATCAAAAGGTTCACTCGGTGTACAAAGGCATAAATACTTCAAACACACACAATCCCGTAATCTGGTTCTTTATAAATGGCCACTGAATAAGCATATAAAGCATAACGTGTGTAAAATGAATGATGTTTAATGAATACTGAATGTAAAGATTGCAGATTACACAAACGGTGCTGAGGGTGGCAGAGGAGGGAGAGGAGGCATTAGATCTGGTGTACTGGAGCGTCCACGATGCAGCGCGGCTTGAGCTGAAACTCTCTCTCTGGGATGCTGATGGACTCCATGTTTCACCACGGTTTCGGTGGCTGTCGGTCTACTCAACTCCAAATTGGTTTCAGAGCACGAAAAATGGAAATACTGAGCTCTGTTTTCTTCAATTCCTGGCTTTTGGAACAATAGGGCAGAAGAGGCTGGAGCAGTTGCAAAGTCTTGGGCAAGTTGTTAAGCGCTAGAGTGAATCCAATTGAGATTGCTTGCTTCAAAAAAGGAAAAACTCAAGAGAGAGGGTAAAAGTCCAAAGAATTTCAGCTGAGGCCACGTCGCACGTAGAGGTTAAAAGGCAAACATAGAAGGTGCAAGAGGATAAGAGCACAATAGAAATAAGAGTAAGAGTAAGATCATGCGAGGATTCTGGATTTCCTCAGACTTTATGTAGGTTCAGTCACGCGGGCGTCTTCCGAATGCCGAACTGATGCACTCTTGCCCTTGTCAGCCGCACCCTTCCTCTGATTACAATGTCATCAAACAACAACACTTTATTATGTGAACAATCATTTAAAACCTTATGGTTCCAGTATTTTAATTGTTAACGCTGTAAGGTCCTTGTGTCAAAGATCATGAAGTTTTATAAAACTCTTTTCAGGACACCATAATTATTCAGGCCTCAATCACAAAGGCACAAGGCTGACCTCTAGCTCTCAAAAAAGACGTAAGAGAGCTGATCTAGTTTCACCCTGTTGTCCAGCCAAAAGAAGTGATCTAATGATCCATGATCATGTAACAGAGGAACTCTGAATGGCGCACAGATACACAATCCTCTAGAGACACTGAAATGCATCTCCCATGCAAGGCTTCCTTTAAGAAATGTGTGTTCTTAGAAAGATTGCTCTGGGCCATACTCTGTTGTTCATGTGGATCTGTACATACTGCACTGTAGTGTGTGACTTGTGGCTTAACAAATGCATCAGTTCTTTGCTGTTTGAACTTCTTATCATGTGAGTTCAGTTAGATACGTAGCGAGGCTAATATTGGACTCTAAGCAGGTGATGATAGACATTTTTAGAACAGAAGACACTAAATAATCTGTTGACATCCATTTTAAGCAACCTATGCTTACTGAGTGACTAGGAATAATGAAACCCCACCTGACGTACATACTCTGTGTGCCCGCATAAAAAAACTCTAGTAATCCTTTAAGCCAATAAATACAGGACACGGCCACGGAGATGAAGGACAGAAGTTAAACACAGATGCATTAGCTGTGCCAGAATGCATCGTGTGGGTGTGGAGAGCATTTGCCGTTCCTATTTGCACGGCAGTGATTCAGCACTGAGCTAAAGGAAATCTTACAATGAACAATCTTGCAATCTTACAAGACAAATAATTAGGGATGACTGAAATATTTCTTTTCACCCAGCAGCTTGTGGAAACATATAGCCGGAAACGTATTACCTGAAGTTATGTTGTTCAAAGGTAAAACACTAATAATTAACCATTACATTATATATATATATATATATATATATATATATATATATATATATATATATATATATACATATATATATATATATATATATATATATATATATATATATATATATATATATATATATATATATGTATATATATACATATATATATATAGTATAGTGTTTGCGGTAATGAGAATAATGGGTTACTTTCTTTCCACTTTAAAAGCAGCATTGTTGGAATTTGTACATTTACTTAATTACTGAATGTAATTACAATGTGGATGTACTTAACTTGAGTGTTTCCATTTCATGATACATTCGACTTTACAGGAGAGTAATGCATTGACCGGAGAAAAACATAATTGCTTTTTTATTTTCTGAATTAACAAGATTATTATCTCAAAACTATGAGAAACCTTTTCAATGGGAAAAAAAAATCTTCTCTGTTTTTCTGAATTACCGAGATACCTCAAAATCCCAAGCGAAGCTCTCATTTAGCCTACTTGAGTGCTCGATTTCATGGAAGCAAACATGTCCCGCCTGTTTAGTTTAGGCTAATCCCGCACTGATTCATGATCTATGAATGACGTGAGGGCAACTGAGGCGCAATTATCTGATTCTCTCTTCGAGCACCATGTAGCCTGAAAGCCTTTCAGATGCATTATTTTATATGAAGCACGCCATCTCGGGTCAAAACACTCATAACAATACTAAATTCTAAAAAATCTAAATGACTTAAAGACATTATCTTCCAATGTCTCAAACCAAAACCAAAATAAAACTGGGTTAAACTAAACATGCGGGACATGTTTGCTTCCTAGTAAAGTTGAGTTTTGGCATTTTGGTTAGTATATTAGTATCAATACATACATTGTGCTGATAATACTTTTGTACTCAAGTAAGATTTTGAATGCATAATTTTAACTTGTAATTGTACGTCAAATAAAATATCTCAATGAACATTTACTATGTTTTGTTTGCTTGTGTCATCTTTTGTGTAGTCTTAGTCACGTCCAACAAGATGCACAGATGCTCCTATTTTTTATCTATTAAAAGAGAAATCAAGAAGCAGATGCTCCAGACACACACTTTCAGAGTTGACAATAATCAAGAAGCACATGATAAAGCATCACAAGATGTCCCTCACCCATAGCTAGCAGTGTGTGTGTATTTTTTAAGTTAACTCTTAATGAGCTGTTTGCGATAGAGAAATGCAACACAACAGCTCTTCTGTACTGCTCTTGAATAGAGTAGTATACAAGGTTACCAGCTACCTAATCAAGTGATTTATAAGATTATCCTGAGAAAATCTTTTTTCAAAGTTTTGCAAAAAAAGTATCTTCCTTACTCTCTCTCTCTCTCTCTCTCTCTCGCTCTCTCTCTCTCTCTCTCTCTCTCTCTCTCTCCTCGTCTCTCTCTCTCACTCTCTCTCTCTTCTCTCTCTCTATTGTCTCTTCTTCTCGTCTCTCTCTCTCTATTCTCTGTCTGCTCTTGTGGTCTCTGCCCTCTAGTCTCCCCGCGCTTGCCCCGCCGCTCTCGCGCCGGCTCCGCGCTCAGGCGACAGACGCGCTCTCGCTCTCTCCTCTCTGTCCTCTCTCTCTCTCTCTCTCTCTGTCTTCTCTCTCTTCGTCTCTCTGTCTCTCTCTCTCTGTCTTCCCTCTCTATCTCTCCTCTCTCTCTCTCTCTCTCTCTCATCCTCTCTTCTCACTCTCTCAACTTCTCTCTCTGTCTGTCTGTCCTGTCTCTCTCTCTCTCTCTCTCTCTCTCCTTCTCTCTCTCATCTCTCTCATCTCTCTGTCTGTCTGTCCTCTCTCTCTCTCTCTCTCTCTCTCTCTCTCTCTCTCTCTCTCTCTCTCTCTCTCTCTCTCTCTCTCTCTCTCTCTCTCTCTCTCTTCATTGTGTAGTTGGGCCTTTATCAAGTAGAGGGTTCTAATTCCTGAAGTCAAATCCTCTTAGGATCTATGCTCTATTTCCGTTGGGTCTACTTTGAAATCTCCATTAGACCAAGCTCATTGGCTGGATAAGACACACGCATGCACACAAAAACGAACATCATCCATCAAGAGATAGCTCAGTGAAGTGATCGAGTGTAGACCAGTGCAAAGTTTGGTACTGACACAAAGGGAGGACTTCACTGTGACTGCGGGAGGTAAGACAAATTCTATTGACATCTTCTATTTTTGCAAGATAATGGAGAACTCATCTAAAACCCATGTTTGAAATGCTTGAAATGGGAAGTTTCATTTTGATTTGATGCAATAGAAGATAAGTTATTCAATCTGTTTTTGCAAACGTTTGAGGTCTAATTTTGGGGGCCGTCTTGATATAATTATTTACTATGTTATAACATTAGGTATTGTATAAAGAGGTTTCTTCCATTTATGTTTAAGTTTCTTTCTTGTTTTAAAGTAAAGGCTTCTGCACAGAATAAGAACAGAAGATTCTTTCTTTCGATACTGAATATAGTCATGGGTCTGTGTCTAGTTGAAAGTCAGCTGTTTACAAGAGTTTATTGTCTATCTCTTGCTGACACATAAGTTGAAACCCTTGTATGAAACTTAATTTGCTCATGCTAATCAAGACAAATCGATTACACTGGATTTGGAGGTTAGAAAGATGGCCACAAAGATCATCAGCCCAGATCAGCACCGTGACCGCGTACAGGAAGGCAGACACTAATTGAAACACTGGGGCTAGATCATTTTTACTAATGAGATGTTGACTCTGCACCGCAGACACACACACCGCTGTGTGAGACGCAGAGTGACTATAGTTTTTAATATATTGCAAATGCATTGTACATTTTCTACATAAAAATGTTATAAACAATAACATAAAAATCAAACATCATAGTTAGGATGCTGAAATATTATATCTTTTTACATTCACTTGTTTATTTATATTATTTAAATGTAAGAACCAATTGTGTTATACACGCGCACACACACACATTTATATTATTATTATTTATTTTTTTTTGACAATTCCATCTGGTCCAATTTCAAACAGTGGCCCGAAGGGCTTACATCAAGCGAGAGAGAGATCTGTTGCAGATCAGTAATCCTCTTAGACTGCATTAATTTAATTAAATATCATGGGACTCACTTTATCACAGTGCAAAGATTTTAAATCTGTGGCGGTACAATAATCTTATTGAGTACAATGACAACAAACAAGTGTTACATTAAAACTAATTTAAACATCGAAAGCCAACTATCATGCATAACCATCTCATATAAATGACATCCATTTAGTCTGATTCTCAACCTTTTATCTTAACAGGTAGCTAACCAGAAACATGTGTAACAGAATGATTGACTTGGAAGAGACCGCAACCCAAACAGGTGAGTGAAAGCAGTGTTTTCAAACATAACACAGTAACTGAATATTTTTACAAGTTGATGACCTTTCTTTGTGCCTTGTGCATTGGATCTGGTCAATCTACATTTATCTTTGCAAGCATACATTTGTGTAATTAATCGTTAAGAAGCCTTCACTGGAACTTTACAAACAGTAAAGCAAAAGCAATGATGACAGAGCAATTGACTTAACAGGGAGACCAAAGCAAAGTAGAGTACAGATCTGTGGAGCTTTGGAAGTTTAACTGCCGCTCTGATCTTCTTTTGGTACGTAACAGTTGTGCAAGAGTGCATTGGGGTTAAGATGACGCTTCAATCCCAACAACATTAAGCAGGACACTGTACCCGTAGCTGGACATTGTCATTTTACAACGAAATAAACCAGTTATTTAGCTGGAAATCCCACATATTATTGATTATGTGTGCCTTGAGAGTAAAGCGGATTCTGCTTTAGTCAATGAAGTTCCTCCTGCTGGACTGATGAATTGTGTCTGTTTCCAAAAGTGTTTTCCTATATTTACCTTTTTTCTTGTCTCTATCAACCTGTACATACCTGTCTTACTATATATACACTAATAATAATAACTTTATTTAAAAGAGGATTCAAACATAGATACAATTTCAGAAAAGGCTTTGAGATAAAAGTAAGGTAAAAGTAAGTAATTTATATATTAATATGCTACAGACTCTTTAACAACTGAATACAAAATGCTATTTGCCTTCTCCATAGGTCCAAAAGGAGTCATCAATGACTGGAGGAGGTTTAAGTTGGAAAGTATGGACCAGGAAAACTTGGCACCTGCAAAAAGGGAACTGCTGAGACAAATGTCTTCCCCAAGCAAGCCAAAAGAGGACGCCAGATCAAACCTTAACCGCAAGGTATAACCAAACAGACCACAGAAAAGATGGCAGACCTTTTCTTTGCTTTTGATTGTTGTCTTTGGACACTGTGCATTGTGAAATAGCTAAATCTTTGTGAAATGGATCTCCAGTGGAGCATTAGAACAGAGTTATTTTAGAAAATTATTGCTTAATGAATGAACAAATTCATCTAATAACAATTACAAATTGTAAATAATCCAATTCCATAGGCAATATCAATTCTCACTTTGGTTTTGATTTTTTTTCAGATGAGTGTCCAAGAGTATGAGCTACTTAAGGAGGAAGATGAGGGATGTCTAAAGAAATACAGAAAGCGGTGCATGCAGGAGATGCATGATAAACTCAGCTTTGGGCCCAGGTTTGAAGGTGTGCATGAGCTGGACAGTGGAGAGGCCTTCCTAGAAGTCATCGAGAAGGAGCATTACAGCACAGTGGTGGTTGTCCACATCTACAAAGTTGGAGTCAAAGGTTGTGAGGAGATCAACAACTGCCTGGACTGCCTGGCCATTGAGTACCCCACTGTAAAGTTCTGCAGGATTGATGCTGTTTCATCCGGTGCTGCCGAGCGTTTCTCAGATGAGGTTTTGCCTACACTGCTGGTGTACAAGGCCGGGGAACTACTAGGGAACTTCCTGGCCTGCACGCAGCACCTAAGTGAGCAGTTCTTTGCCACTGATGTGGAAGCCTTCCTCAACAGCTATGGCCTGCTGCCAGAGAAAGAGCTGGCTGGTATTGAAGATGAAGAGGAAAACGATGTAGAGTAAACAAAGAGTTCAATTGTTGAGGAAGAAAGAAAGCTGTCTCGGAAGGCTTGGTAGGTCGCAATAAAAGACAATTTATGACATAAGACAAGTTATTCTTCTGAGCTGCGGCAAATAGAAAAACCATAACATCTCCACTTGCTCACTAGTGTTTGAGGATAGTTAAAGGAAACATTGTACATCCAGTTGATGAAGGAACCTTGAAGTCCCAGATATGGGTGCTCTCATATATGAGTGTGAATTACAAGGTTTTAAGATGAGAAGATGCATTTATGCATTCACCACCACTCAAACTGAAGCCAAAACCAGCTAACTGTTATTTAAAATAATTGCAATGTTTTATTTTGTAATGATAGACAATATTGCATCCTGTATGTGTTTGTAAAAATGTATTAATTTAAAGAGTTTTTTGTAGCATTTGTTTGGGTTGATCTGTACACAAATTATTTATAAATCCGGGGTTTGTACAAAGTGACATTCTCAAATGTGATACAATATTTATACATGTATACTTCAGGTGATGTTTTGCCAAGATTTAAAAAGCTTTTGAAGGGCTAAATAGGATAGGGACTCCTATGAGGCCACCCGCTCTAGATGTGTAAACATGTTCCATTCCATCTGTCCAATACAATATTACCTACTTTTGCTTCTAAAGCCAATGTGGTGGGAGGTGCATGTTGGGTCTGTAAAAAAACATTCATAAGCGTCTGACATTTCACCATCATCAGTGAGGAGTATGTCCATGTCTGTGTGTTTTATATTGTGACATTGGGAGAAAGTCATGGAAATATACCAAAAAGGAAACCATGAGTGTTTGGTTTTCTTAGTGTGATATGACTCACGACAGTCAATATCAGCTTTGTCATATTTGGGGACTATTTAACTGTGTTCTGGAATATGTTGAAACATATACATGTTGTCAATAATAAAAAAAATAATAAAATGACATAGAATACTAAGGTTTTGCATTGTATTTTATTGATTTATAATACTGGCAACCTCAAAGTGACTGCAAGATGCTGGGAAGTGTCGTTTTCAAACTTTAGAACTAGATATAACACATTTATTAGCTGTTTCTTCACCTTTGGACAAAGCAAGGCAAGCTGCTGGCTGTGCCTTCATATTCAGAGAACGGATGTCAGAGTTGTATCAAAGTTCTCATTTAACTCTTGGCAAGAAAGCAAAGAAGCACATTTCCCAAAACTCTGAAATAATACTTTAAATGTGATTTCTTCTCAGCTCCTCCTCAATCACCACTATTAGCTTAAGATTGTCCCATGAGATTCAGCCAAGAATGAGGCTCAACCATCCTACTGCTCCAGGAGAGGGTCCTTACAAAGTTACTTATCTTTAAGAATATTTCCCTATTTGTAAAGGACCATACAACTAAAAAAGGTGTAACTACTACTCTACATGCAAGATGCAACAATCTTGCAAGAATTTTCTTTAATAAAAAATGATCTTACTTCTTTGTAAAAACAGAAGCACCAAGTGAAGAAACCTCAATGCAGAGTAACATACCACCGCAGAAGACAAGTCTCTCCTCTCCTGTTGAAGCAAGCTATCACATGTTAAATAACCTCATCTGTCTTGTAGCATAAGCTTGACTCCCCTGTGACCTCAGTGAGCTGCAGGCATGCCAAAACCACAGCATAAAAACTGGTTAAGATTTTTAAGTAAAGACTTGCAGTACTTACCCACAATATGATATATCGTCAATTAAATTAATTTGCCTGATATCAGTATAAAAACTGCCAAACATATTAACACACAAACACATCGACTTCTACTGTAGGTCACAGCCGTTTGTAATAAAGGTGGACCACTATGCATTCTTTATGAAGTTATGTGTACCTTTCTACATTATTAATATAGAACCAGTTCATCTTTTTAAAATGTATGATGATGATGATGATGATGATGATGATGATGATGATGATGATGATGATGATGATGTGACGATCTTGTCACTTTGCTTTCTGATTTTTTTGCTCCTTTTCTCTTCAACTCCATTCGTTGTCCTTACAGTGATGCAGCCTCCCGTTTACCGTGCTTAACATATTCCTAATATCAGGTGGCAGCATGTAATGCTTCATCACAGAGTGTTCTACTCACTCTGTCAAGCGCCTTTGAGTTTTTAGAAAAGCGCTATACAAGTCAAATGTATTATTTGATGCGTAGTGAGGGATCTATAGTGAGGTAAACAGTCAGGTAATCAGGCCAATCCTTTTACAGGATTATGGTGGTAGCTTTGCTAGTAGTGGTATACTGAGAGATCTACACCTGTTTCAGGCGGCTGTGGCTCAGGCTCAGGTAGAGCGGGTCATCCACTAATTGGAAGATTGGCTTTTCAATCCCAAATCCTTGGGCTGAAGGTGTAGCCATTGGTGTGTGTGAGTGTGAATAAGCATTAGATTAGATGATGTGTTTGGCACCTTGTATGGGCCTGCCATCAGTGTCGGAACGTTAGCATGCAGGGTAAAAGCGTGAACTAGAAGTTTAAATGCTATGTAAAAGCTATATAAAGCTATATAAATGCAAGTCTATGGTTGTGTCTAATATTTATCTCCGTTGTTCAAAGACAGAAAAGGGTTACAGGTTACATATCTCAATCCTTCTGTTAAATTGAATGATATGAGGTTATACAGAGTATGCCATCTTTAGACATTTGCAAAGTACTGCAAAGGACATTCTTAAGTGTCTACTTTTTAGTGAACACTAACACAAATTTCTCTGAGGATACACATGTGTCTGTGTTTCCACAGCACGATATCTGGCACAGTAAGCATACAGTATATCTCAAAAGTGAGTACACCCTTTAGATTTTTGCAAATATTCTGTTATATCCTTTCAGGGGATAACATTATCCTACTGAAACTTTGATATAACTTAAAGTAGTCAGTGTGCTGCTTGAATAACAGTATAGATTTATTGTCCTTTGAAAATTACTCAGTACACAGCTGTTAATGTCTAAACAGCTGGCAACAAAAGTGAGTACACCCCATAGTGAACATGTCTAAATTGTGCCCAAAGTGTCAATATTTTGTGTGACCACCATTGTTATCTAGCACTGCTTTAACCCTCCTGGGCATGGAATTCACCAGAGCTGCACAGGTTGCTTCTGGAATCTTCTTCCACTCCTCCACGACGACATCACGGAGCGCACGGATGTTGGACACCTTGCACTCCTCCACCTTCCTCTTGAGGATGCCCCACATGTGCTCAATTGGGTTTAGGTCTGGAGACATACTTGGCCAGTCCATCACCTTAACCTTCAGCTTCTTCAGCAAGGCCGTTGTCATCTTGGAGGTGTGTTTAGGGTCATTATCATGTTGGAAAACTGCCCTACGGCCCAGTTTCCGAAGAGAGGGGATCATGCTCTGCTGCAGGATGTCACAGTATATATTGGAATTCATGTGTCCCTCAATGAAATGCAGCTCCCCAGTGCCGGCAGCACTCATGCAGCCCCAGACCATGATGCTGCCACCACCATGCTTGACTGTAGGCAAAACACATTTGTCTTGGTACTCCTCACCAGGGTGCCGCCACACACGCCGGACACCATCTGACCCAAACAGGTTTATTTTGGTCTCATCAGACCACAGGACATGGTTCCAGTAACTCATGTTCTTGGATTCATTGTCTTCAGCAAACTGTTTGCGGGCTTTCTTATGCATCGGTTTCAGAAGGGGCTTCTGTCTGGGGCGACCGCCATACAAACCGATTTGATGCAGTGTGCGGCGTATGGTCTGGGCACTGACAGGCTGACATCCCACTTCTGCAACCTCTGCAGCAATGCTGGAAGCACTCGCACGTCTATTTTTGGAAACCAACCTCTGGATATGACGCTGAGCACGTGGACTCAACTTCTTTGGTCGACCCTGGCGAGGTCTGTTCCGAGTGGAACCTGTCCTGGAAAACCGCTGTATGATCTTAGCCACTGTGCTGCAACTCATTTTCATGGTGTTGGCAATCTTCTTATAGCCAAGGCCATCTTTGTGAAGCGCAATAATCCTTTTTTTCAGCCGCTCAGAGAGTTCCTTGCCATGAGGTGCCATGTTGTCCAGCATTCAGAGAGAATTGTGCCCAAAACACCAAATTTAACAGCCCTGCTTATCATTTACACCTGAATCCTTGTAACACTAACTGAGTCACATGACACCAGGGCGGGAAAACAACATCATTGGGCACAATTAGGACATGTTCACTATGGGGTGTACTCACTTTTGTTGCCAGCTGTTTAGACATTAACAGCTGTGTACTGAGTAATTTTCAAAGGACAATAAATCTATACTGTTATTCAAGCAGCACACTGACTACTTTAAGTTATATCAAAGTTTCAGTAGGATAATGTTATCCCCTGAAAGGATATAACAGAATATTTGCAAAAATCTAAAGGGTGTACTCACTTTTGAGATATACTGTAGCACCTCATTTTCTCACAGTAGCGTGCCTAAGATTTATCAAAACCTTTTGGATAACTCCCACAGGAGCTTTCTGAGGAAAGAGAGGCTTTTCCTGAGGTGCCCAAACATGTCAGCCAGACTGATTGCTTCTGACCTAGACTGTATGCAAAAGTGGCAACCAACTAGCCAAAGCCACCACTGACCCACAAATTAACATCAATTAAAGGAGCTTCTATGCAGGAATATGACCCCGAGCCTTAGCCACACTGCAGAATTGTACAGTAACATGTAAGTGTGGCATGCTTCTAACAGGGATTAGGGTTCAGTCAGTGCAACATACGCCACTGAGAATCCAAGCACGGGTTGGGAGAAGATTCACTTCAAAACAAGATGACTCATCTATAAACTCAGAATAAACAATAAACCATTAAGAAGTGAGAAGGCGTATTTTGCCTAAATATTCTGTAGAGCATATACATAAATTGCATTTGTTTACTGAGTTATCTGGATAACTTTGAAGAGCAAAATTCAGAACCACTTTTGCGTGTTCCAGATTTGAGGGTCGTTCAGGTTTTACAAAGTTGCAAAGTTACCCAGTGAACTTGCTTCTTGGAACGGGCGACGGAGCATGATTTGACTCATCACTCCCCTCAAACAAATGTTTACCTCAATGTTTACCCCTGCAATGACCAACTGATCCACCCCCATTTCTGACGTTTTGATTCCCCTTTTGTTTACAGTGCTTCGCTAATTGGAGAACTTTTGTGATTTATGTGTTTGGACTCTTCGAAAACCCAGCTGCCACGCTCTAGTTCACCCACATAAAAAACTATTTTATTGAGGTGATGTCATGACACGGCACTAGAGATCTTGTTTGAGGCATGCATGGCCCCTATGACCAAATATGGACAGCGGATGTGGCTGAGATGACATAACCAAGAACTGTGCTCACTGGCTATCATCATAAATGTGAGCCTATTTTAAATCACTTTGTTTAGATATTTGTAAGTTCCTCATGACTCATTATTTTCTATGATGAAGTGCAGATGTAAATGTTATCATTTGACTCATTTACTAGTGATGAGATTAAACTCGTACGTATTTAAAAAACAAACATCTACTTGAGTGGAACAAGTAGATACATTGCAACCACTACATCAACACAGAATACTATCATGTTAGTATGTAAGCAAATATGTAGTGAGCCAAAAGTTAAAAATAACATGTGGGAGTGTAGAAGAGATAAGAATCGGGGCTATGAGCATGAGAAACAAAGCTGTAACCGCCCCAAAAATAAATTACACATACACATACCACCCCCACATCACAGTCCACCTTTGGGTTAGTCTTAGTGCTGTTTCTCACGCTACACTTTACTAATTGTTTGAATGAGTGGACAGATAGATACATGGACAAATGCAGGGATAGAGGATGGATACAATCTCTAAATCAGTCTTAATCATTACAAAGTTCTCTTGAATATATGTCACACGGTACTGTAGGTGACATGTCACAGCATTTGTTTGTCAATGTTGTGAGGAACCTGTCAGCATGAACCACACCTCAACTATCTCAAACATAGATTACCGGGTGCCTGTTTCCGTACTTCTGGGTTTCACTCTTATGACAAGTGCGGACAACCACCAACATAGTTGACTCAGATTAAGAAGTTTGCACAGCAATGTTGCTATAGGTTACTGTACATCTCGGTATCCAGGCGTGACAGTTGAGTGTAATAAAAATAGTTCTGCCGCCTGGAGCGAGCGTCTGCTTGAACACTTCATGTGTTCGTGCCATTAGTCTTTTGTCTCTTAGAAGTATCACCTTGGTTATGAACCAATAAATCACTGAGGTATTTGTCAAAACTGGTCCAGACAGGGTCTAATTACCTACCAGGCATAAGTAACCAGGGACACAGTTAATAAATAACTGAAACTGATACTGTTGAAGCATTTAAAGCCCACATAGAGTAGTAACTGAATATAAATTAATTATAAACTAAAACTGTAAAGTCGCTGTACACATCAAAGAAAAAACCTGCTGGATGAATTCTAGACATTCACTCTTCTTTTTAATTTTTTTAAATGCCCTCTATTTGTAGTGTTTGTAACGTAGAATGTGAACTCTTCTTTGTCTCATTAATCCACACAAACTTGTTCTCAATGGCAGCTCCACGGCCCCTGTGTGGTTTCTGATATCATCATCATCAATAGCATCACCATCCTGACCATCTTAAATACATCGTAGGGAATGCTGCAGGAAGGGAGAATGGATTGAATCATTGAATTATCTGATATCAGTGTTGTGGCTGGTGAGAAGTTTGATGTTGTGGTTTTCTCTGTGCTGTTTTGCACCTTATTGTAATATAGCTAACTAGAATCTGTCAGAGGTCAATCTGCTTGGTCATCTCTGGACTTCCCAGGAATGCACAAGTTTCTCCAAAAAAATATCCTTTACTAAATGACATCCTCCTTCTAAGTGACACACACACACACACACACACACACACACACACACACACACACACACATGCACACACACACGCACACGCACACACACACACACACACACTGATACCGTATACTTCAGGGGTCACTAACAGGCGGACCGCGGTCCAATTCCGGACCCAGACGCCGACCTATCCGGACCCGGACCTATAATCAAGAAATTATTGAGGGATTTTCAATTTTGACGGGACGCTTCTATTTTACTGGTTTAGCGGTTCAGGAAACTCACAGACCAATTGCATGCGAGTTAAGCCATCTCACGTGATGCTACTCAAATCTGTGAATTCCAATCGGCAAACAACTACTCTGAATACAGACAGATGAGAGGCGAGAGGCGAGAGGCGAGTGACAGACGGAAAGACGAGTTAGCGATACAGGGAGAGAAGACGGAGAAAGGGAGAGAAACACAGACTAAGAGACGAGTGAGCGGCAGACAGGGAGAGAAAAAATAACTACTCATGGCGCTCTCCAGGAAGAGAGAAGTCAACAGAGCTTTCAACCCAGAATGGACTCATTCATGTTCATCCTTCCCACTGGAGCACAACACCAGCGTCTCATATGCTCAGAGACCGTGGTGCTCATTACAAGTGATGATGTGAAACACCACTATGAGGCAAAGCACAACGTTTTTGACCACACGTACCCACTCAAGTCTGAACTGAGGGCACAGAAAATAAGCACTTTTGTGACAAAATAAAGCAAATAGGCCACCTGTCAGCAACATCAGCCACAGAGAACAGTTTAACCCAGGATGTGCTAGCCTGGGTTAAACTGTTAAACTGTTAAGATGTGTTGAGCCTGATTTATTCTAACATTGGTTGAGACTGTTAAATCAAGATGTGAAACCGTTAAAGAAAAATGGAAACTCAAGCTGCTGCTACACTTTATTGTATTTTTCTAAGATTAAGCACTTTATTCTAAAATGCACAATTTTTCAAAAGCTATTTTATTTATTTTCTCAATTTTATTTTTAAATGCAGCCCGAGAAGAACATTATACATATATACAGTATTATATATATCTGTATAGTTCAATGTTAAGTCACAATAAATATTGTCGAAATGTTTTTAAATAGTACTTTCTTTATTAGTTGATGACGTGCAGACGTTGATACAGCTACTAGGCTGCTTCAATATATATCTACACTAATTCATAACGCAAGTTAAACATTACGATGCTCCGGACCTTTGCTCGCGGAAACTTTCTCTGACTGGACCTCTTAGAATATTAGTTGAATACCCCTGGTATACTTGCATGCCCACACAGCTGTCTTTCAGTATGTGTTGGCGCCATCTTCTGGGCATCTTTGACTGAGGGAATATTAAACACCAGAGGTCAACACAAAGGACAATTAAACCTCAATGCTATTCAACAATTCAATTATGTAAATAATTGGATGCAGCCCCTGAATTGGGACACAGCAACAGTTGATAGCCATAGGAAAAACAAAGTAAGTGGACCTTGAGTTAAGATTTATTCTTGAAATGAGCTTCAATTTAAATACTGTACAAATATGTTATGCAAAATCAAATCAAATCAAATCAAATTTATTTGTATAGCCCAATATCACAAATTATACATTTGTCTCAGTGTGCTTTACAGACTGTACAGGTTACAACATCCTCTGTCCTTAGACCCTCGCATCGCACAAGGAAAAACTTCCTAAAAGAAACCCCAAAATTAAAGGGGGAAAAAATGGAAGAAACCTCAGGGAGAGCAACTGAGGAGGGATCCCTCTCCCAGGACGGACAGACGTGCAATAGATGTCGTGTGTACAGGATAAACAACATAGTACAAATATAACATTTGACAGAAATTATGTTGTGTTGGAAAAAAAAAAGAAATAGAAAGTTTGGATGAATCCAGGAAAATGTCAATAAGGCTTCCCGGTGTCCAGCAGGACCAGGTCAGCAGGCGCTGTCACGATTCATGATCCTGACGTAAACTTTATCAGTGGCAACCTGCCACATGAGAGACAGACACTCCGGGGATGATACCCCGGATGGTGAGTTAGTAACATACATTTACATAAATGCATACAGATAGAGAGGGAGAAGAAGAGAGGGAGAAGAAGAGAGAGGGAGAGAAGGAAGAGAGCAGGGAGGTGTCCCCCGGCAGTCTAAGCCTATAGCAGCATAACTAGGGGCTGATCCAGGGCAAACCTGAGCCAGCCCTAACTATAAGCTTTATCAAAAAGGAAAGTCTTTAGCCTACTCTTAAATGTGGAGAGTGTGTCTGCCTCCCGAACACAAACTGGAAGCTGGTTCCACTGGAGAGGAGCTTGATAGCTGAAGGCTCTGGCTCCCATTGTACTCTTAGAGACTCTAGGAACCACAAGTAACCCTGCAGTCTGGGAGCGTAATGCTCTAGTTGGTTTATAAGGTACTATGAGATCTTTAAGATATGCTGGAGCCTGACCTTTAATTGATTTGTAAGTCAGGAGAAGGATTTTGAATTCTATTCTGTATTTTACCGGGAGCCAGTGCAGAGCAGCTAATACAGGAGTAATATGATCCCGTTTCCTTGTTCTAGTCAATACACGTGCCGCTGCATTTTGGATCAACTGAAGAGTCTTAACCGACTTTTTGGGACAACCTGATAACAATGAGTTGCAGTAATCCAGCCTTGAAGTAACAAATGCATGGACTAGTTTTTCTGCATCATTTTGAGACAGGATGTGTCTTATTTTTGCAATGTTACGTAGATGAAAGAAGGCAGTCCTTGAGATTTGTTTTATGTGGGAGTTAAACGACAGATCTTGATCAAAGATGACGCCAAGATTCCTTACAGTGGTGCTGGAGGCCAAGTTAATGCCATCCAGAGCTTCTATGTCATTAGAAAATGCGTTTCGGAGGCGTTTAGGGCCAAGTATAATAACTTCAGTTTTGTCTGTGTTTAACATCAAAAAGTTGCTAGACATCCAAGTTTTTATGTCCTTAAGGCATGCTTGAAGTTTAGCCAATTGATTGGTTTCATCTGGTTTAATTGATAGATATAATTGGGTATCATCCGCATAACAATGAAAGTTTATAGAGTGGTTCCTTATAATATTGCCCAAAGGAAGCATATATAAGGTGAATAGAATCGGTCCAAGTACAGAATGCAATTAAGTCCCTAATGAATAGTTTTAGTTGTGAAGGAGTAATGTAGGAATAATGCAGATATTTTGCAAGACTTTTTGTTAACTAACATTCAACTTGTATATCACTGATGTCTCATCTTTAATCATTTGTAATACTATATACAATAATGTATCATAATATCTATAATAAATAATAATATTTTACATAATTAAAGTTAGGCCAGTGACACATTACTGAGCGTTATAGCTGATAAGGTTTCACAAAAATACATACTGGTACATTCATCACAGCTAGAGTGGATCTTAAATTGTATCCTCTATATTATGACTTAATTTGAATTTCTCAGTAAATATGTAGATGTATATTTCAGGGTACATACTTCCTGTCTGCTGATGTCAGTCACATACACTGCAACTAGGACACATTTAGAATGATAATGTTTAAAACTCTGAAGAATTGTATAGTTTATTTTCAGAAGTCCCTCTGCACAGTTTCTGAAATTCGAGCTGTGTGCATTTCTACATGGATTAAGCATTTCGATACGCTCACAGTATTTACAGCACTTAGACCTGCTTTATTATTAAAAAGACTAAATGTTTACAATATAGGACCATTAAAGTAAAGTAAGCTACTCTACACATGCTTGTTTCTGAAGTTTAAGTGTTAAGTGTACTTGTATAATACTCCAGAAGAGGATCCAAGAATCACAGGGAGTACATGTTTTGCTTTTAGTATATCAGCCTTACAAGTTTCTCTTCAAAGAAGAACATCAGATTATTTATCCGTATACACAGTTGAGATGAAGACAACTGCAACAGCATTACTGTGACCAGAAGAGTTACAAATGAAAAAGGCTATTCTTTTTTACAGATTCATGTTCTGCATTAATGCATCTACGGTCATTTACAACCCACAGTAGGCAGAATAGTGTTAATGAAATATATGAAACTCTGTATACCAGTTCACAAAGGGATCAGGGTAATAAAATAGTGGACACATTACCCAAACAGGAGAAAAAAAGGAAATTTCACAATCTAAAGCAAAAGGAATAATCAAATTATATATTATATATATATTACATATTTTGGCACAGTTGGGAGACAGAAAACACAGGAGAACATCTTTACGCATTACAGCGAGAAGTGGGCATAGTGAGGACAGCTAATAGGAGCACTAAAGAGGAGACAATCCTAAGTAGGCTGAGGGTAGGACGTCCACACTTAATGAAACACTGCACTTAATAAGGAAACATCCCTCAGGATTATGTGAGCACTGTCAAGTAGAGGAATCAGTGGAGCACGTCATTTTTCACTGCCAAAAGTCCTATTGAGAATGATAAACCATTAAAGACAGAAATCAGAAAGTATGGAGTGAAAGAACTGAGAATTTATTGAACATCGGGTGAGACAGAGGACTCCAATGTTTTTAAGAAACGGAGCTGATTAAATACTTTTTTTGATTTGTAATCCTTTGTTTTGTATCCTTTGACTCCTTTGTGATGAGATTAAATTTGTACGTATGTAAAAAATAAATAAATCTGAGTGGATGCAATGCAACCACTACATCCACACAGAATACTATCATGTTATTATGAAAACAAATATGTAGTGAGCAAACAGTCGCATACATTTGTTATTGTTTGTATTTCTTGGTGGGGGGTTGATAAACCAACACAGTAGGTGGCGATGATGCGCGTTAACGCTGGTTGCCACCCGCCATAAAACCGTAGAAGAAGAAAAGAAGTCAAACTCAGACCGCAAACTGCTCGTACTGTTGTTGTCGGAAAAATGGCGGCGCTGCTGCTGCAGGTGTTGGAAGGTTCCGAGGTTTCTAAGCTGCCAACAACTATTCAAAACAAACTGGAGAAAGTCATTTCGGATCAACAATATGAAATCGATTCTTTGAAAGCACAACAGGAACAATTTCGAGTTGACAGCGGTAAGACATTGCCTGGTATTAGCTAGCGGTGTTCGTGTGCTGTAGTGTGCTCGTCAAGCACGCATATCTGAACCAGTCGGAACAAAGTTAAAGTTAATGTTTCTGCATTAGAGTGTACCAATATATTAACCTCACACTGTTAACTGTTTAGCTTGTATGTCTTTCAACGGCGTTGTGAATGTGGACTAACGCGAGGCAACGCCGCACGTTATCAGTAACCACGATGTGACGCTAATGCTAGTGTTAGCTAGCCTACTGAGCTAACGTCAACAAGATGACGTTGAACAGAAATAACGGTATGAAGTATTGTGTCTTTTCTGACCTTCTTACAGAGCAACACTTCTTTGAAAAAGTGAAACAACTTGCTCAGTGCCAGGAAGAATTTTTATCCCAGACTCAAGACCATCTTAAACTCAAAGGGGAGTTTTCCAAGCAAGGTAAGAGTGAACCTACTTCAAGATTTAACTTGCTTTAGCTTCTCTGGGCTGCGGGACCTCATTATATGGGCTTTCTTCAAATCTCCCCTTTTTAGAGGAGGATCTTCGAAGTGTGCGTGAGAAGAGCAGGGAATATGAATCCGCACAAGAGAGGCTGTCATCAGAGCAGGTAAGGCAAACACAACCAGCCATGTTAACAATCAAACAATGGCTTTTTGTCTTATTACGGTTGCTTATATTCTGTGTCTGTTTTACAGTTTTGTAATAATTAACACAAACTATAGCAAAAGTAGTGCCGTTACTTGTCAAAAGTAGTCACACGATGTTTACACTTGACTCAATACATTTATCTGAAAATTCTAGTACTACTGTTTTGGTGTATTCAAGACATGCCATTATCTGTTCACTTAATTTTTCAAAATGTTAACAATCATGTCTTGGCACACATGGAGGAGAATATTTTTGGAAAATTATAAATACACAAATATGTTAAACTTTATGATTTGGGGACTGGACCACATTTTTAATGTAAGGTCACCAAATTGATGTCACCAAATTTCCAGATATAATCTGCAAATAATGCTCTTTTTTTTTATAGACTTTGCTGTCAAAAGCCAAAGAAGAATTGGAGGCAGAAAAGCGAGAACTTGTGAGAACACTGGATAGAAGATCCTTGGAAGTTGAGCATTTAAATGGTATGGTTGGACAGAGTAATTAGTCTGGAAACATCTGTCAACTTTTATTTCTGTTTTTACATACTAACCGTCACTTGGACATTGCACTTATGTTATTTCTGTTGGTCCACCAGACGAATTCAAGCAACTCAATGATAAGTTGGTGGAGGTCAACACCTCTAAGATGGCTCTGCAGATGAAGTTGGATGAACTTGAATCAGCTGAAGTCAACATTAAAGTGAGCTATATTGTTATTATTGCATTGAATGAATAATATCATGACCTCAGATTTGTAGTGCAAGTGACTTTTTAAACATCTATTGGCTTCTTCTATGCTGCGCATGTTCACTTATAAACAAGCGACTGAATTAAAGTTTTGGTGATTTGCCGTTGCAGTACAAGGAGAAACGTATGGAACAAGAGAAGGAGCTGCTGAATGGCCAAACATCTTGGTTGAATGAGGAATTGAAGGCTAAGAGTGAGGAACTGCTGTCCCTGTCCCGACAGAAGGGAAACGAGATCCTGGAACTGAAGTGCAACCTGGAGAATACGAAAGATGAGGCATGTCTCTTTATCTACATAAAGATCCATCCATGGATGGATACATAAAGATGTTTTATTATATATATATATATATATATATATATATATATATATATATATATATATATATATATATATATATATATATATATATATATATATATATATATATATATATATATAATCGCTCCAGCCCTATTCTCATACCTTGACCGTCTAGTTTCTCTGTGCATTGAGTTCATTTAGGCACTTTTTTCTATTATGAATGATTAAATCATCTCCTATGATCATTAATTAATACGTTTTTTTGCTTATGACTTTCAGTTGAATAGACTCCACGACCAAGTGGCCAGTTTGAAGACTTCAAATGAATACCTTCAGAAACAGAATGAAGACATGATCAGCAAACTAAGAGAAGTATGTGTGCGGTATTTCTTACAGCCTATCCCAAGTTTTTGTTTCTTGTTTTACACAGAAACAAGAACTGCATTCTTGTCATATGCTGTGTATTCTGCAACAAATCAGTATTTGTAGCGCTCAGTGATGTTTAATCATTGAAGTGTGTGTGTGTGACTGGATCTTTGCTCATTCTAGGCCAAGGAACAACAAGCCACCATGGAGGAGAAGTTCAGAAATGAGCTGAATGCCAACATTAAGCTTTCCAATCTATACAAGGTATGTATACGTAGGACAGTACGCTGTTGTGGTGCAGTACTTTGTATCACCAAAGCCTTTACTCCTGGTGTTTAATTCCAGTTGATATTCATGGATTATCACTATTTCATGTTTTCAGTATATGCCAGCGCACCTCATGTCTGTTTGCTTATTTGTTTAGATGAAACATAGTCCTAAAGACAAAATAAATGTTACACATTTCTTTATATTTACCCTGACTTAAATGATTTACAGTTTGTTGTAGTTCCTTTGCCTTTATTTTGCCAACTCTAACCCTGTTGTGTTTCCAGGGAGCAGCAGCAGATTCTGAGGCTAAAAGTGAAGAGCTGAGTCTGGCAGTGGAGGAGCTGCATAAGCTCCTAAAGGATGCTGGAGAAGGTGCGAAGCTATAACAAAATTACCAAATTATGTATTATTTGACTTCTTCCTAGAAGGAGAGAGTCTGAAATATGTTTGTTTGTTTAGCTTAGTAGTTTATCTTTACATTTAGAGTCTAGTTGTTGGTATTCCCTGACGTTGGCTCTGTTTCTTCTTTCCACCACAGCCAACAAGGCCCTTGAGGAGAAGTTACAGGATATGAATGGAGCCACAGACAAAAGTGTTGCTGAACTAAAGGAGAGGATCCAGGGTCTGGAGAAAGAGCTGGACAATACCAATGAGCTGCTGTCAGGTTCTAAACTTAGAGGTCTGTTGGGTTGATTCTGGTATTCTCTTCAATTTAAAATAAGCCTGGTAGTGATTTTCTTTAAATTACCTTTGATCTCGCTTCTACTTTTTGAATGTCCAGGCCCTATTGGTACAACATCTATGATCACAGAAGAGCAAATGACAACAATGTCTCCAACGGCAGCTGCTGTATCCAAGATAAAGCCCGGCATGAGGCTGACGGAGGTATATGCAACTGAATTTGAACAACAAAATGACCTGACTATTTCCAAATTAGAAATTAGAAATTAGAAATAGGTCTGGGACTGCTTAGTGAACATTAGGTTTAGTATTGAGGAGGTTACATGACGTTACATTATGCAATCTATAGACTATTAAGGTTAGAAGTTTGTGCTTCGTTTTTATTTGGAAACACCTCAGTGTTGGACGACTGCATTTAGAGTGTGCCATTATGAGACTTCAGTTTGTTCACATTAGGTTTCATAGACTTGCTTGTGCTAATTGCTCAGTAAACACTATTGAACTAACAGTGAGCACTGGTCATGTTTCCCATTTGGACGATCTTATTTTAATATGATGTCATCTGCATTTGCAGTTGTACACGGCATATTTGGAGAGCCAGGAGCAGCTGCAGTTGGAGCGATTGGAGAACAAGCGGGTCAACAAGTACCTGGATGACATTGTACAGGAAGTGGAAGCAAAAGCCCCTATTCTCAAACGGCAGAGGGACGAACATGAGCGCATGCAAAATTCAGTGGCCAGTCTTTCTGCCAAACTGGAGCAGGCTGTTATGGTGGGTAGTGCAGACATGTTTTGTGTGTTGGAAATGTTCCATTAGAATGCATTTAATTATTTATTTGTGTTGTGTTGGGCTTTACATGTGTGTTTATGGTTTGTACAATAAATAAATACACTCCACATAAAATAATACTCATAATTTGCTTATTTTTCTTCTGGTTAGTAAAGGGTACATTGTGCATTACATAATAACTTCTGCTTCTGAAGTTAACAATTGCCTATCTATTTAATTTTTTTCAGGAGGTGCACCGTCTGCAGAAGGAAGCTGATGAGGCTAACAAGCGCTCCTCTGTTCTGGAAAGGGACAACCATAGGTGTGAACTGCAGCTGGGAGACATGGGGCAGCAGGTGGGTGCTCACTCTCTTCTAGTTTAAAGGACAATGCTTATTTTCTTAAAATATATAATATCAGATTTCTCCAAATTCTTATTATCTATGCCATCTTTGGTCTTTCCTGCCAGGTCCGTGTGCTGCTGATTGAGCTGGAAGAGGCTCGTGGAAACCATGTGGTTCATGAGGAGGATGGAAGCTCAGCCGACGTCAGCAGCACATCAGAGGTGATCAGCCAACACTTGGTGACCTTCCGCGGTGTAGAAGAGCTGCAGAAGCAGAACCAGCGTCTTCTGGTGGCCCTCAGAGAACTCAGTGACGCCCAGGAGAAAGAGGAGTTTGAGGCCACTGGCAATAAGTATGTTAGAATGTGTGCCAAGTTTCTTCTTTGTTCTTTTTGTTTCTTGTAATCAACAAAACGGAACTGTAAGTCCTGTACATTTTAGATTCCTACATATCCATTAATATAAGTAACCAAAGATGTCAAACTGGGCTAAGGCTAAGAAAGATGATCTGTTACAGGCGTGGTGAACTGGAGCAAAGTTTGGATAAAGCCCAGGTTGAGCTAGAGTCCCTGAAGGAGCAACGCGGGCAACAGATTAAGATGACTGAGTCCATCGTGAGGCAGAGGGACATGTACCGTCTGCTTCTGGCTCAGGCAACCGGAGTCAGCTTCCCTCAGCAAGGTAACAGACGAGATGCACCAAATGATATACGTAGACGGGACATCCTCTACATGCACATTTAACTGCTTTGATGTGGTACAAAGTAGCACTTTTAGTCGGATGGCAAGTGTTTTTTTTCTTTTTGGCTCAACTTCTGAGTGTTTTTCCAAAAGGTACACCACCTGAGGAGTTTTCCCTTACCTCCACCCCCCGACGCTCACCTGCAGCCAATCCCACCTCAGGAACACCTACTGCACTCGTCTCCATG